>NC_056751.1:661896506-662039006 GCF_019279795.1 Protopterus annectens
AGCCACAGTCCTTCTGTGTTGGCCTGTACCTCCGAGAAATATATACCGAACAAGAGAGGTCCCAGGACTGAGCCTTGTGGGACGCCACTTGTAACTGGTTTGGAGTCTGACATGGCTCCAGCAATTCTAACCATGTGGGTTCTGTCCTTGAGCCAGTTTGCAACCCATCTAGTGACATAGGGGTTTATATTTAAGCTGGTGAGCTTATCTATAATGCCCGAGTGGGGTATTGTATCAAAGGCTTTTGTGAGGTCCAGGTAGGCTGTGTGGACCACCTTCCCCTCATCAATGGCCTTGGTGACTGTTTCAAAGAAATCGACCAGGTTTAAGAGGCAGGATCTGCCCTTAACAAAGCTGAACTGTGTAGGATCCAGTGTCTGTAGGTCCCCAATATCTTTAATTATGAGGTCCATGATGATCCTTTCCATAGCTTTGCAGACCAAGCTAGTCAGGCTTATGGGGCGATAGTTTCCAGGATCCATTGAGGCACCACCTTTGTGGAGAGGGACCACTGTTGCTGTACGCCACTCTTTGGGTACATATCCTGTAGTAAGGCTAAGATTGAACAGAAGTTTTATGTTTGGGTTTAGCTCTTCTTGGAGTTTATGTAGGACACAGCCCGGGACACCGTCTGGTCCCATTGATGCTGTGTTTTTTGCTTTGGAGAGGGTGGCTCTTACCTGAGCATCTGAGATGTTAGGGGGGCAGCACTCTGCTGGGATATATATTTGCCCTTTTGGTGGGGAGGGGGGGAGAAGTTTGCACTGAACCTGTCAGCTAGGATGTTGGCAATGTCTGTGGGTTTGGTGTATTTTTTGTCATTTTGGACTAATTCTGAGCATATCTGGGAATTCCCACCCAGGTTCCTAACATAACTAAAGAAAGCCTTGTGATTATCCTTAGTGTCCTGTGCAATTTTTCTCTCGAAGCTGGCCTTAGATGATTTCATGAGTGCCCGTAGTTTTTTGCTAATACTGATCAGAGATGCCTTCCCTTTTTGGGATTTTGCTCTATCATTTAGTAGCTTCCTCCTTCTATTGTATAGTTTGTTTATGGCTGGGGTCCACCAGACAGGACGTCTGCCTTTGGAGGATTGGGTCTTGGTTTTATTTGGGATTGCATGATCCATGCATTCCTGAAGGTGTTCATAGAATGCATTTATAAAGGATTCTGCGGTCTGGGCCGTATTTTCCACAGGCCGGGGGCTTTGAAGGATTCCACCTCGGTTTTGAGGAGTGTGAAATTTGCTTTAGAGAAGTTTTTCACTGTGGTTTTCTGGGCAGGAGGTGGGGTCAGGATGTGAATATCCAGTGAGATTAGTTTATGGTCTGATCTTACCTGTGAGGGATACACTTCTGGTCTGGAGCATAGAGTCCCCATGCTGCTGATGATCAGGTCCAGTATGTTTTCCCCTCTTGTGGGAGTGGTAACAAGTTGTTCCATAGCATTTGAGTTTATAAATTCTAGGAACCTTTGGGCTAGGGTGTTGGAGTTAGAGTATTGCTCCCAGTCTATGTTTGGGTAGTTGAAGTCACCCAATATAATGGTGTTTGGAGAGACCTTCATATTTTCCAGTGTTCTCAGGAAGGCCAAGTGGGGTTCCTGGGTATGGGAGGGTGGTCTGTAGCAGGCTATAAACTGGAAGGCAGTTTTACCCACTGTTAGTTGCACATGGATAGTCTCTGATGCTTCGTGCTGTTCCACCAACCTGGAGGTGTGGGTATCTTTGAAGAATATTGATACTCCCCCCTCCGTTTGTGGTTCGGTCCATGTTTTGGGGCTGAAAAGCATGGTATGAGGTATAACCTGGTAGTGCTGGGGTGCTCTCGGGATCCTTGAACCAGGTTTCTGTTACTGCACAGATATTGATGTTCTCCATGCTAAGGAGAGTTTTGAGTGCGTGCATCTTGAGGTTTAGACTTCTGGTGTTGAGTAGCATTACTCTTAGTTTCTTATCCCTTGTGATACCTATGGAGGTGGGTTTGTCTTTTGAGCCTTGCCTAAAAAAGGCACTATGGGGGTAGCAAGAGCCTTTGCCAATATCTGAAAGCCCAGGGGTGACAGGTGCAAGCCGTCCCTAGCGAAGCATCATGGCTTGTTGAGCATGTCATCCCAGGCTGACAGGCATTGGATCCCCTTTGAATGACACCAATACTTAAGCCAATTGTTGAAATTGGTCATCTTGTCTTCATATTGTGGCATCATTCTTGGTGAGGGTAAGATTCTACTCAAGGTCAGGGTCATACCGGCCTGGGCCACATGCTCAGAGAGCTCCTCTATGTCTCTTTTCATGTAGTCCAGGGAGGTACATCTCAGGTCATTCACACCAGCATGGACAATGACTGAGTCATATTTGTACTTGCCTTGGAATGACCTGAGTACTTGTGTTATGTGGCGGATCCTAGCGCCCAACAGGCAGCTCACCGTGACCTTCTCCTTGTTCAGCCTGGTGAGCAGGACGCCAGTGTGCCTGACGATAGAGTCACCTATTACAAGTGTATCAGGTGTGTTGTTTAGCCTTAAGGGCTGTGACTGTTCGGCACACTGGCTTTGTGAGCAATGTGTTGCATGTGTTTTGTTTTGGGGTAGCGGTTGCTTGGGTGTCTGCTTTGGAGGTCTCTGCTGCTTAGGCAGATTTTTATTTAGAGCCTCCGAGTATGTTTTTGTGTGTTTATGTGTTTGGTTTGCTGTCGTGGTAGGTCTATGTGAGACTGGAATTGTAGTGAGTGTGGTTTCCTTCTCCTCCCGACTGGTTACGTCAGTACTGAGTTGAGAGAGTTTAGCCTCCAGTTTGGCTATATGGATGCATCTCTCACATGTGTTGGAATTTGTTGGAAGGAGTAGAGGGTTGTCTGTGTACATGAGGCAGTTGTAACATTGCCTCAAGATTCCCAGATTCACCAGCTGGACCGGAGAGGAGATTGACACCTGACCTTTGGACATGCTAGAATAGTATTGGGAATTCCTTTATAATTGAAAACAAAAAGGGCCAATGGGGAACAAGGTACTCAAGGGGAGTTTGTGAGGGTGTAGTGCTTTTAATTTTTTAGTGCTGACTTATATAATTGCTTTAGTGAGCAAGTGCCAGGTAACTTAAATGCAATGTGTTGCAGGTAACTTAAATGCAAAAATGACAAACATTAACTTTCTTTTAAGTGAAACAAGGAAATAGGTACAGTAAGCAATGCAGATATCACTAGGGATCCACAGAAGTGCTGAAAAGCTGTGATTTAGGTGGTATTAGCGTTTCAGGGAAATAACAAGCAAACAAACAACAAGCATACAAACAAAGCTAGGTTCAGCAGGCCTGGATCTAGTCTATGCTACAGCAAACAAGGTGTACCAATTTCAGTAAGAAACAGTTCAAATATGCAGGCACTATAAGCCTTTAACCAGAAATTCCCAGCTCAGAAGGGCAGAGTCCAGCCTCTCCTCCCACAAGAGTGCAGACCACGAACCTTCTTAATGTAAAATAACTGGCCTGAAGCCCAAGTGCTTAAACCAGAACTAATACACTTTTAAAATAACAGACACTGAGCCCTCAATCAGCAGTTCCCAACTTAGAAGGATGTAAGCTACCTGTCCTGCCACCACAGTGCAGGCCACAAACCTTCCTAATGTAAAGACTTAGAATGATAGCTACACTTTAATTAAGTTACTACCAAGCAGTAGTAAATACAATTGAATACTTTAAAGAATGAAACAAAGCTAGATTCAGCAGGCCTGGATCTAGTAAACCAGAACTAATACACTTTTAGAATAACAGACACTGAGCCCTCAATCAGCAGTTCTGTCCTGCCACCACAGTGCAGGCCACAAACCTTCCTAATGTAAAACAACTGGTCTGAAGCCCAAGTGCTTAATCCAAAAGACTTAGAATGATAGCTACACTTTAATTAAGTTACTACCAAGCAGTAGTAAATACAATTGAATACTTTAAAGAATGCCTGGATTAGTGCTCAAGTTATACAAACAAAGCTAGATTCAGCAGGCCTGGATCTAGTCTATAGCTCAGAAGGGCAGAGTCCAGCCTCTCCTCCCACAAGAGTGCAGACCACGAACCCTTTTAATGTAAAATAACTGGCCTGAAGCCCAAGTGCTTAAACCAGAATTAATACACTTTTAGAATAACAGACACTGAGCCCTCAATCAGCAGTTCCCAACTTAGAAGAATGTAAGCTACCTGTTCTGCCACCACAGTGCAGACCACAAACCTTCTTAATGTAAAACAACTGGTCTGAAACCTAAGTGCTTAAACTAAAAGGCTTAGAATGAGTTACACCAAGCAGTAATAAATATTATATATTATATATATATATATATATATATATATATATATTATATATTATATATTATATATTATATTATATATTATATAAATACATAGTTTTTAATTTTCAACTGAGTATTTTTTAAGTTATAAAATGGTTGTTTGATGTATAAGATGACGTGATATTGTGATATGAAAGTATTTATATTGAGCTATTAGTTTTAATGTATATAATTAATTACATTATTATGTGTATGTAGCTTTAAAATATTCTACTAGTAGCACTTTGGCGCCAAAAAAGTTATTTAAGTGATACTAATTAGTTTTAAAACAGTTCTGATGAAGCTCGCGTTAGGCGAGTGAAAGCGCTTAACTTGCATTATTTTTTATGGAATAAAAGTTATTCATATTTTAATTACACCCTGCTCAGCTTGTTTGGGAAGACCAGGTTGGCGTTTCAAGAGACATAGGAATACAGCGTTCTTGTGTTTGTCAGGTTCGGTTGTTGTTCATTTGAACGCTGAGTACTTTGGATTTGACAATTAAAATAACAAATTAAAAAAATATATATACAAAGAGTAAAAAGTCATACAATCTATTGATCACTATAACAACAAACCTTCAAGTGTTGTTACTTGTCAAGTTTGCTGAAATCTAATTAAATCATATAAAAATATTTATAGATATATATATATATATATATATATATATATATATATATATATATATATATATATATATATATATATTAAAGTCATCTAAACAAGCTCTTAAGTTTAAAAAAAAACAAGAAATAGAGCAACATTCCTTTAGACCTGGGTAATGGTGGGCATTAACTCTAAGTTGCCATAACAGTTCAGATTTTCCTAGCAACCATTTACTAGGGCCACCTCTCACATCTTGTGTCACTTGGTCAATAATCCTAAAACTGAACCTATGGGTTGGGGAAAGCAGAAATATGTCTAGCCAAGGCATTTTCAGACTTATTCTTTCTTATAGCATATAAGTGTTCGTAAATACGTTCCTTAAATTTTCTCTTGGTCTTACCAATGTAAAAAGCTGGACAGCTGGTGCACTGAGCAAGATAGACTACCAGTTTAGTATTGCAATTGAAACATCTCTTTACAGAATAAGTGACCTCCCTTAATGATCTTCTTTAATTCCACTGCATCAAAATTAAATTTATATTATAATTGTAGGTCCTAGAAGTAGAAGTCGTTAAAGGACCAGTTCCATCTATGGTGTCATGAACTACAACAGGCCCTACAATTATAATATCAATTTAATATATCAATTGAATTTTAACCTTTAGCTTGGATGCAGTGGAATTAAAGAAGATCATTATAAAAAATTGGAGCATTTTAATTAATGATAGGGCCATTTTTGATAAAGTAGGGTGTTCCCCTACACAGTCCTATCTACACCCAGTTGTCCCATGTGTCCTCCTATTAGAACAACATCCACATTTATTTGTTACCACATTATCCCCTATACCCCATTTTTTCCTTTCTTGAGGGAAGAGATTTATAAAGCAATTCATTCCCCCAAAATTCAGAAAAAAAATTCTTGTTGCCTTCTAGCAGAAAGCACAAAGACACTGGAACACTGGAAAACTAGAACATGGAAGCAATGCAATACTTTTTATTAGAGCAACATACATTTTACAATTACTCACATTTCTGGGATAGAAAGAGCCTTTTATTGAGAGTAATTAAGTTACTGATGTTCTATGCTTAGCCAAGAAAGGCAAGTACAACATTTATATCCAGTTTGTTAAAATAGACAATTAAAAACTGCCAGCGTGAAAAAAATGTGCAGCTCAGATGATTAGACTGCGTTTACATCTCAGAGACTGACACACTGTGTGTGTGTGTGTGTGTGTGTGTGTGTGTGTGTGTGTGTGTGTGTCTGTGTGTGTGTGTGTGTGTGTGTGTGTGTGTGTGTGTGTGTGTGTGTGTGTGTGTGTGTGTGTGTGTGTGTGTGTCTGTGTGTGTGTCTGTGTGTGTGTACATGCACACATGTGCATGTGTGTGTGAGAGAGAGAGTTATTTAAATATTGCATATTTTTATCAGTGCAGGTTACATTAGAGACAGTGTTTATCTGGGAGAGAGGATAACAGCTCAAGTTCAAAGTTCTGACATTTAGGAGAAAATAAATCACAACACAAGCTGAAGGGAGATTAGTTAAATCCAAGGAAGGAAAACAGTAAGTTGCAATTTATAATTCCTTAGTCTATCAAAATAAGCAATCATTCCAAGAGAGATGTTTTGATTAAAAGAAAATATGAATTTTGCAGTTATTTTCAGTTCATAGTGGTATAATATGTTATGAGGAAGGAAGGGACTTTGTAGTAGGTTTAATCTTTACCTACTCTTGCTCCTATTCCAACATTCCAGTAAAAATTAGCTAGTGTATAGACTTTGCCATTATATTTAATTATTTCAAATGTATACATTCCTTTGGGATCATTTGTGGATTCCATGACTTTACAAGGCATTACAGTAGAATTTCCCCAAAGCCAAGATAAATCCAGTGCAGACGTTTGCGAACAGCAACTATTTTATTTGGTGAACAAATTAAAACAATTTATTATTTATTTATTTTATTTTATTTTATTTTACATTTGTTGACTCGGCTAGTCTAACTGGATATATGTCCATTTTCAGTAGAGGCCTGTGGAGATAAGCTCCAAGACAGAAACAAGAAAACAACAAATAACAAATAACAACAGTCATATATACAATGCATATTACAAGTTAACAGAGAATTTTCAGTGAGGGCAAAAATCATAACAATGCAAAGTGCAGGTACAATACAACATACAGGTACAATACATAAAGAGATAAAAAAATAAAGCATGTTATTGTATAGTAATATTAATAAAGAGTTCCTTCAATATTAAGTATCCACAGAGGTTGGAAATAGTATAATTTAGAGGGAGATGGTATTTATAGTCAATAAGAAGGTATAACAGTTCATGAGTAGTATGGGGTAGGCAGAGCCAAGTTTCAAGAGATGGATGACTAGTCAGGTTTAGTACAGGGGCATAACCAGTGTGTTCTGAGGAAAAGTTTCAGTCTGTTTTTGAAGAGTGATAAAAGGGAAGTGAGGAAAGGTCACTGGGGAGAAGATTCCAGGATTTTCCAACAGCACTGGAGAAGAGAGAATCCCCAGCCTTGTTGTTAAGTTTAGAGGTGTGTCCAAGAAGTTTATGTGATGACCATAAGGACTTTAGATTTTTATAGGGGGTGATTAGGGTAGATAAAATAGGAGTATTAGAAGGTTTATAAAGAGTGTTATGGGCAAATGGTGGAAATTGAAAAAGGGTAATTGTTTGGTGGAGCTCAGGGATGAGTTAAGACAGACACTGGGTGGCAGTGAAGAGTTACCAAATAGCTAGATAACTACAGCAGAGCTAGTAAGGGAGACAGCTAGAAAGGTGTTTGGTATGACATCTGGACAGAGGAAGGATGATAAGGAGACATGGTGGTAGAATGAGGAAGTACAGGAGAGTATCCAGAGAAAGAGGTTGGCAAAGAAGAAGTGGGATTGTCAGAGAGATAAAGAAAGTAGACAGGAGTATAAGGAGATGAGGTGCATGGCAAAGAGAGAGATGGTGAAGGCTAAGGATAAGGTATATGAAGAGTTGTATGAAAGGTTGGACACTAAGGAGGGAGAAAATGACCTGTACCGATTAGCTAGACAGAGGGACCAAAGTAGGAAAGATGTGCAGCAGGTAAAGGTGATAAAGGATAATGAGGGAAACATACTCACAAGCGAGGAGAGTGTGTTGAGCAGATGGAAAGAGTACTTTGAGGGGTTGATGAATGAAGAGAATGAGAGGGAGAGAAGGTTGGATGATGTGAGGATAGTGAATCATGAAGTGCAATGGATTAGCAAGGAGGAAGTAAGGATAGCTATGAAGAGGATGAAGAATGGAAAGGCTGTTGGCCCAGATGACATACCTGTGGAAGCATGGAGGTGTTTAGGTGAAATGGCAGTAGAGTTTTTAACCAGATTGTTTAATGAAATCTTGGAAAGTGAGAGGATGCCTGAGGAATGGAGAAAAAGAGTTTTGGTACCGATTTTTAAGAATAAGGGTGATGTGCAAAGCTGTAGTAACTACAGAGGGATTAAATTGATCAGTCACAGCATGAAGTTATGGGAAAGAGTAGTGGAAGCTAGGTTAAGAAGGGATGTGATGATTAGTGATCATCAGTATGGTTTCATGCCGGGAAAGAGCATTACAGATGCGATGTTTGCTCTGAGAGTGTTGATGGAGAAGTACAGAGAAGGACAGAAGGAGTTGCATTGTGTTTTTGTAGACAGAGAAAGAATATGACAGGGTGAGTAGAGAGGAGTTGTGGTATTGTATGAGGAAGTCAGGAGTGTCAGAGAAGTATGTAAGAGTGGTACAGGATATGTACGAGGGTAGTGTGACAGTGGTGAGGTCTGCAGTGGGAGTGATGGATGTGTTTAATGTGGAGGTTGGGTTACATCAAGGATCAGCTCTGAGCCCTTTCTTATTTGCAATGGTGATGGACAGGTTGACAGACAAGATCAGACAAGAGTACCCATGGACTATGATGTTTGCAGATGACATTGTGAGCTGTAGTGAGAGTAGGGAACAAGTGGAGGAGACCCTGGAGAGATGGAGATATGCTCTAGAGAGAAGAGGAATGAAGGTCATCCGGACTAAGACAGAATATATGTGCGTGAATGAGAGGGAGGATAGAGGAATGGTGAGGATGCAAGGAGTAGAGGTGGCAAAGGTGGATGAGTTTAAATACTTGGGATCAATAGTTCAGAGTAACGGTGAGTGTGAAAGAGAGGTGAAGAAGAGAGTACAGGCAGGATGGAGTGGGTGGAGAAGAGTGCCAGGAGTGATTTGTGACAGACGAGTATCAGTAAGAGTGAAAGGGAAGGTCCACAAGAGGGTAGTGAGACCAGCTATGTTATATGGGTTGGAGACAGTGGCATAGACAAAAAGGCAGGAGTTTGAGCTGGATGTGGCAGAGTTAAAGATGTTAAGATTTGCACTGGGTGTGACGAGGGTGGACAGGATTAGGAATAAGTATATTAGAGGGTCAGCCAGGTTGGAAGGTTCAGAGACAAAGCCAGAGAGGCAAGATTATGTTGGTTTGGACATGTGCTGTGGAGGGATGCTGAGTAAATTGGGAAAAAGATGCTAAGGATGAAGCTATCAGGTAACAGGAAAAGAGGAAGGCCTAAGATAAGGTTTATGAATGTGGTGAGAGAGGACATGCAGGTGGTTGGTGTGACAGAGCAAGATGCAGAGGACAGGAAGAAATGGGAACAGATAATCTGCTGTGGCGACCCCTAACGGGAACAGCCAAAAGAAGATGATGATGTTGGGCAATAGTTAGTTGGTGGAATTTAATCAGGTTTTGTAGTTCAAGTCATCCTAGCTGCTTTATATTAATGCAATGGTGGGTTCTAAATGGGTTGCCTGTAGCAAATCTGGCAATGTTATTGTAGGACATTTCCAATTTGCTGAGGTTAATTTTAGATAGATTAGTAAAAATGGGTGAGGCATAGAGGAGTGTACAGATTAGATGAGTGTGAGCTATAGTTGTTTTGGCTGTAGGTGAAAGGAAGGGTTTAATCCTATAGAGAGAGCCAAAAACAAAAATAAGTTACCTATATATTTTTTTCGTCCCTCACTGAAACTTCATCAGAATATAAAAACAGTTAAGTTACAAATAGGGTTGCCACCTTTTCAAATGGCCAAAGTGGGGCATTTTCGGGACACACATCAGATTTTACAGGCCGACACATACCCACGGTCAGTACAAAGGTTAGAACTTTACTTTTTTGCCTAAATGAAAGCTTATTCTTGTAGCGGTTTAGTTGCTTATTCTGTTTCTTGTAACATTTAAGTATTTTACATGCAGAAATAACTATTTTATACAACTGTTACATGAAATATGGGACATAATTATTTCCTACAATCTTAGGACATTTGCCGTTTTATTATTTTTGGTCAGGACACAATTGCCCAAAAAGGGACTGTCCCTCGCAAAGTGTAACCCTAGTTACAAAACTTTTATAGACACATCTATGAGTAATGATAACACTTCCTTTGATATTTTAAGAGAGTGTCTCCAACATTCCAAAGCAAAGTAATATGCCACAATGCCATCTAGTGTTAGGAAGTTTTAAGTGCACTTCATCTTGACAGTAGGTAATCTTACAGGCCAGCTAGAATACTGTAACATTTTTGTATCAAACATATTATGTTTTTATGTATATTTAAAAAAATAGTTTCTGTATAAAAGATCTTAAATACAAAAATAAAAATCACATTAAAATGAGAAATATGTAATCCTATAACAATGTAAAACATAACTATCTTAAAATTATATACATAAAAATCACTCCAAAAAACTAGTACCTAAAAATAACTTAACATGCAATGTCTGCAATAAGATGGAAAATATTAAAACCAATAGTAATGGGCAATAAGGGCATTCAGTTAAAGATTATATAAAATGCATGTCCTGCAGTATTTCCCTGAAGGAGGTTGAATGGGTGGAAAAAAGATGTTTGTGTGTTAAATATAAAGTTCACATAAATAAATGTAATTGTTAATGTGTTGTGCATTTGAAATATAAAAAGGGTGCTTAAAGTGCAGACCCATAGTGAATGGGCCATAGATTTTCCCCAAAGTATAGCAGTTCCTCGCTTCTTTTTATTATTATTATCAGTAGAGTCTGTTGCAAGAATATAATGTCTCCTCTATTTAATTTTAGATATCTCATTAATGGTTTGCGTTTGTTGCTAAAACTTGTAAATAACAAAAAGAAAAACAAGTCTGCAACTGTAACTGGATAAATTACTAATAAAATATAACCTACGATGGATACCAACATTTCCCGTTTGCCTATTGAATAGACAGACTACTGTAATATATCTTTACCTATTAATAAATAAAAATTCATCAAAAAAGAGTCACAAGCTGCAGTGGAAATAATTAATATATTATACATAAGTTAACAATTATAAGAGTCTATTTACTTATATATTTCCCATTTAAAACTACTCCCCCATTCCTACATAAAAGTTTAATAATCATTTTGTATTAATCACAAATATTAAAAAATCCAATTAATATTGTATTATATACCTATTAATATAATAGTAGTATAAATTATCCATTAAATATTCCTAAATTATTTGCTGATTCAACACTATCGTAACTAAATCTCTAAATAAATAAATAGAACAAAGTGGGACCTTAAGAGATAAAGATAACTGTAAACTTACAGGTGATGGGTAATCTTATATTAACCTATATACAAAAGGGAAATCAATGCACAAACACACACACACACACACATATATATATATATATAGATCTAGGACGTTTGCTCAACTGAGCAAACGTCCGAATCTATAAAACCAGAACACACTTTAACGAAAGCACTTTTATCGAAAAAGCACTTTCGTTAAAGCGTATGACAAAAAAACCCCACTACATTTACATTTTAGCAGGGGGGCACCCCCCATGTGGTGGACTGTACCCCCACCCCCCTACTTTAATATTCTCCCTTAAAGAGACCACACTACAGTGGGGAAAAGGGAAATTTCCCTTACCCGCATTGCAGTACAGCCTCTGCAACAATCATACTTAAGCAAAAATGCTTATTCAGTGAAAAGCGCTTTCGCATAAGTATGCCCGGCCATTTGGATTTTGGCCATTTGCTCAGTCGAGCAAACATCCTAGATCCATATATATATATATATATATATATATATATATATATATATATATATATATATATATATATACACACACACACACACACACACACACACACATCATGCTAAAAGATACACACAGATTTTATAGATCTAACAAAAACTCTGAACTAATTTTAAAAGTACAAGTGTCTCTACCTCAAAATTGTGTAATACTCTTAATATGATAAATAACTACAAAGACAGTGGAAGGGTGGTTTAATTTTAGCAGGGGAGGAGATGCAAGTGAACAGATGAAAGACAAATTCTGCCATCAATTAAATCACTATACAGATGGATTAGTAATAATAATTTAGTTGATGTAACAGTAAAAGCAGAAGATAAATAATTGTTTTTCACTATTTATTCTTATGTGCATAGGATGCAAACTAATACTGACAGGATACTGCCTCTAGTCATACCGCTCAAATGTCCAGATTTTCCAAGAATGTCCAGATCTTTTGCTCATATTTTTGGTCTGTTCCTCATAATATTTGGAGTTTTCTGGTTAATCACTGGAAAGATCTGAGGATTGCGATCAGTAAGTAATGATATACATTTGAGTTTCAGACTTAAAATCCTTCAGAAAATGTATGTTAAACAAACCCTGTTACTCTAGCAACAACTTTCGAAGATTATAAGAACAAAATGTAAAATATGTCATTATTTTTGAGCCTTTGTCACCCCATTTTGTCGAACTTTTCCAGATTTCTTGAACTAAGAGGTTGAGAGGTATGCCTCTAGTGAATTATTTTAATACTATTCCTTGTCCTTTATCTGATCATAATTCACTTAGTATTAATATATTATTGGATAGAAGGAAATTTCATATTATTTATAGAATTCCAGTACACATATGATGAAATTAAAAGAATTTAAGAGTTTTCTTAAGGAACAAATTAAGAATTTTTATTTATCTTTGAATGATAATGGTCAGGTTAGTAAATTCATACTATGGGACTCCTTAAAATGTGTATTAAAGATAAAATGGAAAGACGGGATAGTAATAAAATAAAAGAGTTGGATAAGCAGTTGTTAGAAATACAAGATAGCTTTAAAAAATAACATTGCACAGTTATGTGATGGCTTCAAAAATCTACATAGATTAGCTAATAGAAGTAAGATGTTAAGCAAAAAAGCACAAATCAATAATATCCCAAATCCTAACACTAATAAACTTATTTCAGACATAGAGGAAGTGCTTAAGATATATATATATATATATATATATATATATATATATATATATATATATTTAAATTCCATGCAGATCTTAATAAAGATAAAATAACAATCCTGATGATTATAAAATTGACAAGTGTTTATAGAAAGATGTTACTAATAAACTTAATGACTAAGAAATCTCTCTGTTGAATAATCTTATTACCCTAATAGAAATTAAAGAAGCTTAAAAAAAAGGAAAAATGGTAAAGTTCCAGGGTTAGATGGTTTAACTATGAATTATTTAGTTTGCTTCTTTTACTTTGTTTAGAATAACTTAATGATGTTTTCAGGATAATCTAGAGGGACAAAATAATTCCTCCTTCATGGAAATTTTGTGTAATATCACCTATATGTAAACAAGGAAAAGATTATAAGTTAGTTTCCTCATATAGAATTATTTCATTATTAAATGTAGACTATAAAATATTTACTTCCATCTTCAATACAAGATTAAGAAATATGGTAGATACATTAATAAATATCAAACAGGATTTATAATCAATAGATTAATGTACGATAATACAAAAACAAGTTCTATTAGTGTGATACTATAAAAAAGGATAGTAGCTAATTTAGATTTACCAAAAGGAATGAATAACAAATTGGCCCTAATTAGCTTAGATATTGAGAAATTTTTTGCATCGGTGGATTGGAACTACTTGTTTAAAACTTTAGAAGCATTTGTATTTCCATAACAATTTATTGGAATATTAAAAAAACTGTATAGAAACTCAAAATTGTATGTTAAAATTGGATCTTATATTTCTCAGGGATTCACTTTAAACAAAAGCATAAAGCACAAAGCAAGGGTGTCCCTTGCTCCACTGCATTTTGCATTAGTTATAGAACCCTTAGATAATAGTATAAGAAGCAATGAAAAACAAATTAATGGAATTCTCAATTAACAAGGATTGACAATCTACAATAGAGCTTTTTGCAAATTATATTTTACGAATTATGTGAGACTTAAATTATTTAGTTGAAGAAATAGATGAGAAAATTGAAAAGTTTCAAGTATCACTGCTGGCATTTAATAATAATAAAACTGAAACTTTGTGTTAAATCAGTTACTAGATAGCAAGTTTAAAGATAAATATAAGTGGGAAAGAAAAGAACTTAAATATTTCAAAATAAAATATATCAAGACGTAAACATTACTAATAATTATGTTGAAAAAAATAATTGAAGAAGTGTTATGTATTAAAAAGTGGAATGAAGTTTTTTTTTTTTTACATTTGAGGATAGGTTATTATTATTATTATTATATTAACCAAGATTATACACATATTGCATTCAATAGCTTTAATACTTGACAATAAAAAAACTTTTAAAGAAAATGTTAACTTCATTTTTATGGTATCCTAAAATGCAGAGAATTGCTTACAGAAATCATATAAGATTATGGGAATATAGTGGTTTTAGCTTCCCAGATGTAGAATCATATTCTATTGTGGTAAATTTTAACTGTTATTAGGCAATGTGAAACCATTCAGGAGCAGATTTTAATAAATTGTTTTTAAGCTTATCAAATATGATAAATTAGAAGTATGTAACAATCCTTTCATATGGTTAATGCCTAAGAATTAATTTTAAATTTTAGACTCTGCATATACGAAATCAGTTTTTAAGTTATGAAATACATTTTAAAGCTCTATTAATATCTAAATGGAATTTTTTTATGCTTTCCCATTGCACAAACCTCTACATTTAAGGAAACTCCAAACAATGTTAAAATAAATGTACTAAAAAGGAATATATTAGTATTATGCTCTGATTGCTTTGTAAAGGTGAAAGCTAAGTTGTAAGAATATTTAGTGAAAGATTATAAGTTGGATGAATCTGTTAAATAGCTAAAATTATCCATCAGTAAAAAATTAAATGAAATTATAGAGAATATTAGTAAATAGAAACTGAACACTGTCCCCCCATTATGTTACTATATGAATGCTAACATCAAAGGTAAATTGACTGACAAGGGATACTTCTCCAAGCTATATTAGTTAATTAATAATAATAATAATAATAATAATAATAATAATAATAATAATAATTTTGATGCCAAATTCCAGAACTTTTTAGATTGTAGTGGACTGAGTGACTCAATAGATGGTAAGAATAAAACTTTGTTACATAAATCAGTTAGAGAAACTTCATGTTTATACTGGAAAGTTTTTATGTGGAAATATATACATAGAATGATTGTTATTCCCTAAAAAATCGCTGAGTTTAGTAAAATGACTTTTTCAGTCTGTTGGAGATGTAGTACAGATGTAAAAGCAGATTGGACACACTTTTATGGATGGTGAAAAATTAAATTTACATTGGGAAGAAATAATATGTTTTCAATGGGTTATAGTCTCATAATTGTTCTTTAACTAGATCAGTAATAGTAAAGAATGTTCCACTCCCTTTATCTGTAAAAGCCAAACAATAAAAAATGTTCTGGAGTTTTTTGATAGTAGTATTACAAAAACTTATAAAAATTTGGAAATGAAATTTAAAAATTCTTTGAATGTACGAACTGAATTCAATAGCAATACTATATAAAACTGAAAAAGAAATGATCGGAATAAGATCTATAAATCCTAATAAGACTTAGTGGTTGAAATAGCCTTGAAATCCTGCTATTGAAATACCACAGTTCTTAATGTATTAATTATATAAGATTACCTTGATGATTCAATGTATTCTTAACACAAAGTATGTGATGTTGAAGTGCTTCCTTTTTGTGTATATATTGTAAATATGATAAATTAATTGTTAAAACAGAAGAAGAAGAACAAAGGCAGGGACTACCAAAGGAGACACTGGATTAGAATATTTGGATGTTGTGTAATGTAAGTAAACTATACAGACTATGGTTTACCTAACTGAATGAAGAGAGAGAGAGAGAGAGAGAAAAGAAAACAAAAAAATATGTTATGTCAATCTAAGTTTCTGACCGATACCAATGAAGGGCATCAGTACTGAATAAAGTTTTGTTATACTGTTATGGCTACTATTGTTCTGACTAGAATATTAACCTTATGTAAAAATAAGTGCTCTCTTCTCATGAATGAAACACCACTACTAAAACATAAATCCTAATAATCTTTAAAGTTACTGATAGCTTTAACATTAGACACAGTGCCTTCACTTACAAACTAACCCTGTGAAATTTCATTGTGTGCAAAGCAGAGACATAGCATTACCAGAATGAGAAACATTTTTTGTTCTTCAGCACATATTGTTTGAGTCCATTGGTAGCTGCTCAGAGTGAAAAAATTCTTAAATAATATAGTGATTCACAAAGCCACTATATAGAAATAAACCACTGAGTATCATACTGAATGGCTAAATTAGCCTAATTCCCTAATTCCCATTGTTCTACTTTCCAAATGTATGCATGGATGTCCTCAAAAAGCCAGAACTGGCATATCAGATACAGAATGATAAGACTGCAAAAATGTTGCTGCCACTGGCATGGCTGTCATTTTCCTTTGAAATGCATATCTATTGGCATTCATACTCATGCTGAGTGGTTAGCCTTCTCTGTTATATAAGCTGTCTCTATTCATTTCCTGCATTTTATTAGATAACCCACATTTTTGAAATGCACATAGAAATACCTTACGCTTTGAAACTTCTCTTCTGTAGTACAGATCATCTGACATGTTTTTCATTCTGTCTGAAAGAATCAGTAACTTTAAAGTAGCAAGCCATTAACTGGCACAGATTCAGGTCATGAATGGCACCATTCCACGTTGCAGAAGAAAACTGTATAACACAGAATACCCTTCAGCTGGGAATGGCCATCTCCACATTATGACACAAACATATAGTAAGAACTCTTCATCCCTTTACAGATGAAAAGAGAATATGACTGAGAATACCATGACTTGAGACCACCAGCTCTGACTCCTGTGATATGGTCCTCACTTACAGCATATGGACAATTATGTCTCATTGCGTTCCTTGCATACCTCTTCTCAACTGTCCAGATTTTCACAGAATGCCCAGATTTTTGGTTCATAATTTGGTCTGTTCCTCATAAAATCTGAGGTTTTCTGACAAATCACTGAGGATTGAAGTGATTAAATAATGACATATTTGAGTTTCAGACTTCATATCCTTCATAAAATGCATGTTAATGTAAAATCTGTTATTCTATCAACTTTCTAAGTTTATAAGAGCAATATTTAAAATCTGTCTGTTTTATTGGGCCTTTGTCCCCATTAGATTTGGCTTTGTTCAGATTTCCTGAACTAAGAGGTTGAGAGGTATGGTTCATAGCCACCTGTACACATGATGATGACTGTGACCCACTATATCTTCTCTCCTGTAAGACACACATGGAAATGGCTGATGCACAGTTTGACCTGACCATACACCGACCAGTGCAGTCTGATATTTAAACTGAATGCATCATGTTTTATCTGCATATCTGCAGTGCATCTGCACTGTCACTGTGTGCTTTTCAGTATCCATAAATTTGGAGTACATGTCAGACCTTTGCCTGTGTTGCCATGTACCAAACCTGTTACTGTCTAGGTAGTATCTGTGCTGTTGCTAGTGGTTGCTTTTCCTCCTCACCCTCATTAGCCAATGCTGCTGCTGATGTGCCTTCCTTGCTGAGTGTGTGTGTGTGTGTGGGGGGGGGGTGTGGATGGGTGTGTGTGTGTGTGTGTGTGTGTGTGTGTGTGTGTGTGTGTGTGTGTGTGTGTATGTGTGTGTGTGTGTATGGCCTGACTGTAACAGTACTCTTGGCTATGAGTACCTGTCTTTTCACCACCATACTTTGAAACATACAACATGCTAAAAATATCCCGCAGGCTTTGGCTAGATCATATTGGAGTGCTTTCTCCAGACGTGTCAAAACAATGGAAGTGGACACTGAGCTGTCTAAGCACATGTGCTAGGATACTGCATTTTTGTGCTTTTGTAGTGTTAAAGTGAAACACTGCTAGACTCTGTGGGCAACATATGCATGTCATAAGTCAGGAATCCCACAGTTATCCAGTATCACCTGTAAAAAGTATGAACATATGTGGGATTGCCACTTATGGACACACTAGATGTGTAGCTGTATACTGTCACATCAGCTGCATTACTTGCACATACCAACTGGATGCCCCACTGAATTTCACTATATACAAAGCAGTGACACAACTGAGATATGTACCAGATCTGTTAATCTGAGCAAACTGCTTGAGTAGTATGTAGTCATGTTACTTATGATCTTACACATTTCATATTCTACCTGATGCTCATGGAATGGTAGCCACTCCTGTAAACAGACCTTTGTGACTCTGGAATGAGTTGGGCCTTTATTGCTACATTTTTATATTCTATGCAACTAAGTTTCTTATGGAGTTTGGCAATGTCATAGAAAGCATGCATAGTCTTAGTTCTCTCCTGTAGCATGCTAGGAAACCAAATGCAATCCTCCATATGTAGAAACATTACATTTAAGAACTTATCAAATATTCTTTTGGCAGAGGCCTTGCAAAACAATATGACTCTAGCTCATCTATGAAAGGTCTCTAACTAGACATACCTTGGTTACCATGGATACGAGAAGTCCACACGTTCCTTTAAAATCCACATCTGGGTGACACATGTCAACCAAGACCTTTACAGTGTTATGATTAATTTCGGTGATCAGTAATCTCATGACTGGTGAAATTGTAAAAGTTAATTGCTGATAGTGCAGTCTATACACTGACACCAGAAAGCACCCCACATGTACTTGTGAGACACACAAACACTATGAGTTATATTATACAGCTTCATGATGACTGATTTGACTGCAAACATGTTTACTTCATGTAACAAAAAAAATGTTAGCATCCATTTGCCCTTTTATAAGCAGGTTTGAAGAGGACCTTTGTAAATTGCCAGTTTGTTCACTTTGCATACCTTTAGATATATTTAAGATCTCATTTCACTTCCCTTTTTCATTTGCCTTTCAATATGCTGTCATTTACAGACATATTCTTTCTTTTTTGTCTCCATTGCTGGAGAGGGTATGGCAGTGTGAATTGACAATGGCCTGTTCATATCTGTGCACTACAGATTTCTGCACAAGTGTGCTAACTATGTTGTACAACTTATGTACAAATCTTTGCCCTTGTCTATTCATTCTGACTTTGTTTTACAGTATAACTGTGTAAAAGCTCTGAAATTCTAACTGTCAAATAGCAAACTGATCTGTCACTAACAATTTCTAGCCTTGCAAGAAAATGATTTGTCACTAAAAATTTCAATAGTTCTATTACCATCTCCTAAATTACACCAGATATTAATAAAATGTCCTATACACTTCTGGTCCAAGGGGTATACTATAGCAAACGAAAAGTCTGCTTGGTTGTGAATTATGCTGTGATTTCTTCAAGTCTTCTTATGGTTCAGTAACAAGGGAAAAATATGACTGACACACTTGATGAAGTAAAATACGAGTAAATCATGACATAAACCACAGTAAAATGAGTTGTTGTTTTGGTATTATACAGATAAATTATATATATATATATATATATATATATATATATATATATATATATATATATATATATATATATTATATATATATAAATAAAAGAGAGAGAGAGGAACAGACTGAGAGAAGGTAAAGTAAAATATTTTTAAGATGACTATATATTTATTTTTAGTTAACTGCAATGTTAATATGATTGTAATATTAATACCTGTTAGTAAGCGGTTTTCTGCTGAAGTAGCAAGAAGTAATGATGATAAACAGCTGCACAATTTATTGTGTTATATAAAAATATTATCAGGGTTATCTTGAAAGTAGAAGTCATAGCCATAGATTAAAGCATAGTCAAGACCCAATTCAGTATTTCACTGACATATAGCACAAATATTTTAAACTTGGGTGCTTAATTCACTTCTGAATGTATCCTAAATTATCATTCATATTTAATAGTACTGAAATCCAAAACAGTATAAAGTGGGTATTGGAAAATGAACAAATGAATGAATTAATCTCTGCATGCTTTACTACTAGTGGACCCTGATTTATACCTTCTGCCGCTTCTCATTTTAAAACAAATTTCTGTTATTGCCTCTAAGAAAGCTTAGGGCTGAGTAGGGTCTTTGGACCATACTGCCTTTCTCATTATCAAGCAAATTATTAAAGATTTGATACAAACATGTTTTTGAAAGGGTGCTTGTTATACTCATATTTGTAGTTCTCT
This sequence comes from Protopterus annectens, assembly GCF_019279795.1. NCBI lineage: Eukaryota > Metazoa > Chordata > Ceratodontiformes > Protopteridae > Protopterus > Protopterus annectens. The sequence continues at coordinate 661,916,959 of NC_056751.1, forward strand.
CGTGCATTTAGAAAACATGTATTGTAACCCAGTTATATCCCAGGTTTCTTTCAAATAAGCACAAATAAATTCAGGACAAATATGATTATGGAATATAACAACCAAATGCCCATGGCAGCTTACCTTGCATGTTATGTCCTTCACAGATAATTATATATAGGAAATACATATAATGTTTAAATATGGATATTATGTGATTGTTCTAAGACATGTAAGAGAAGCTGCGCATGGCTTATCTGACATCTTGTACTTCTAGTAATGGACTCACTGTTATGAACGCTTGCTACATGTCTATACTGAAATATAGTTTGTTCCTTTTATTGCTTCCACAAATTGATGTGTGCTGTATTCACAAATGTGAATTTATTCATTTACTGCTATTTTGTGTCTTCATTCAATCGCATTTAACTCTTGGAGTAGTGTTAATGATAAAACACAACAAAATGAGTTTTAAAGTTGTTGCTATAAAAGTATATGTGTAATACCTGACAATCAGGCAGTAATGCAGTAGAAAGCTGCCTTACCAAGCTGTTTAATTGGAAACAGTGATAGGAAGGTACTTGCCACTCTTCGAACTTCAGATTAGGGGCTGCAGAATGCGATAACATTCAGTAATGTCTCTGAATTATTATCTTTAATTAACTTTCATGGTTTATAAAGGTCACTGTCATTGTAAACAAAGCACACACAACTTCTTTGCTCCATGAGTAAAAGAAATTTGTCATGAAAGCCTTGGCAGTATTCATCTGTTATAGAAGAAACATTTTAAAACACGGGATGGACAGATAACATCATGACAGCTACTGCACGTTTTGTATTTTTACTGTTGTGCAACAGATGGACTTGACCATAATACTGCAGTGTCTCAGCTCTTAACTAAATCATAGAATTTACAATGCATGGAGTCTGTGGTGACAATAAATGCAAGATGTCTTTTAATAGCTCTGCATGTTTCTTTTATAAAGTGTTTTGTGTTAGGAAAGGTGTAATGTTTAAAACATATTTTTCTTCTTTTGATTCTCCATTGATTTTTTCAATTTCATATGACATCTCTCATCAAAGTATCTGAAAGAAGTTTCATTTCACACTGTGCAATGTCATTTCATGATAAGTACTAGTGCAGGTAAAAGTCTGGATATGTCAGTACCTCCTAATGATTGTAATGTAATGATTTGTCATTCGTGCCTTTTTACTCCCCCATATTGACATATCATATGCCTACTAACATACAAAAAGTCTATTGAGACAGAATACTGCATGATTACACCCCATGACCATACTTTCCAGTGCTTCTCTCTATAGATACATAGTTTCTCTACGGTCTATACTAGATCACCGAATGCTTAAAAAAGTGAACGGTGATTAATCAACCCTATGTACGCGAAAGCTTACAATGTCGAACTGTCAGAACAGCAATTTTTTTCCAACGGGGAAAAAAGTCGCTGTTCCAACAAAAAAAAAAAGAAAACACTTTAAACATTACATTAAGTGGGAGGCTTCACCCCCCACACACCCCCCTACTTAAATATACCAACTCTGAGACTGCACTACAGTGCCGAAAATGGCAAAGTAACAAAGCGGCCAAGCGAATTCTTTCCCAGGGAAAGAATTTGCTTAAAAGCCGCTTTGATATTTTGCCTTTATAGTCTTTTAAGTTCGACCAAGACGCATTCGAAAGAATGCATCTTCAGTCTTCTAATAGGAACCCTATCTCTTACTTTTATTATTCAATTTTCAAGCTGCTCACAAGAACAGTAATTTTTTACATACCATGTCTGCGAAGAAATGTTTCCTTCTATTCTTCCAAATGATGCATGCAGTATTAAAATGCCAATGGGACAGACATTTGATAGTCTCAGTACAGATATTAATCAACTGACAAGGTAAAACATGTTGTCACTAATAAGCATGTAGACTATTTTAGTAATTAGAAGCTATGATGAAGGGAATTCATATAGCTTACTGTATGGTTAACTATCCAAATAGTTTACCATATGTTTCACTTCTGGGTTCAGTCCTCTTCATTGCCTGTACCACTGACATTGAAGAGTAAACATCTGCATCATACTATTTTTTTTACATAAGGTGGGCTACACAGTATATTCAGCAAGCATGGAAGAAAATGTCAGAAATGTATGGGAAATAATAAGCCAGAGAACAAGCATCCAAAAGAAAACTACACACTGAATAATAATTTAGCTGTTATACGGAGAGAGTTATATATGGTATGAAATGCCTATGTAATAAATTTTATGTGGGAGAAACTAAGAGGTCTCTAGCATGTAGAATCAAAGAACATGTTAGAGACATAAAAAATAACAAACAAACTAGTCCTGTAGCAGTGCATTTTAATAAGCTTCATAATGGTAGTCCAGAAGGTTTAGTTGTTACGGTTTTAGATAGTGTAAAGGATAAAATGTTTTTAAATGAGCAACAAGTTAAACATATATTAAGAAAGAAAGAGTTATGTTTGATTTTAAAATTTAATACATTAATTCCTAATGGATTAAATTATGATTGTTCTTGGAAAAGTATGTTATAAATGTATATATTACTAGTTAATATGGTTGTATTAGATGACTGTTTCTTTATTTTGTTAATTGATGTATTATAAGGGTGTGTCTGTTGTAAGTATATAAGAGATGTAAAAATGGAAGCAAAGCTTTTACTCTGTTAAAGGCAAGTTTGCCGAGGCGCTAGAGAAGTTATCAGTTGTGTATTTCAAGTCTTTCTATATCTTACTTGGATTTTTTAATAAATTCCTTACTGAATTGGATTCCATTGTGTGGTGAACCATCGTTTGTTCGTGCTTTTTGTGCTATAATATATCTCTTCAAGTCAGTTAATCATAAACTACCCTGATCTGTTGGAAGCAGTAGCCTATCAAGGGTATGGCAAAGGGCCGTATACCCTGGGCACAACCTAATAGAGAGCTCAGAGTGCCACTCCTGCATTCTTTCTGTATATTTAAGAAATGCAGGTAAGAAAGCAACTTTTTTGTGCTGTGATGGAAGGCAGGGGGCGTGCCTGGGAGGGGTGTGTGTGCTTCAGACTGCCGTTCAAGTGTTTTTTTTTTTGGCTCTTCCAATGAAGTTCTTGTTGGATCCTAGTTGAGTATAATGAAGAGCATCAAAAACATTTCTTATTTATATATAATCAGGTTGTTTGGAGCAAGGTAGTAGTTACAGAGGGTGGTTCTGTTAAGAACAATAAAAGCATTAAAATCATTCCTTTACCCAAGTTCCCCTTCACCTTCATACCATAGTGTAAACAGAGACTGTGCTACCTAAAACTGAAACTGAAAAAAAATATACAAAAATTACAATCTAAGAGAAGTTTATTAACACTTCATATAGGTTGACCAACTAATCCAAAACTTTATTAATTAAGAAACTAACTAAAAAAAATAACTGACCGACTAACAAAAAGATCTACCACTGGACATCTACCGGAATAATATTAATAAATATACAACTTTTAACAAAGATCACTTTTGTATCAGATAAATACTTCATCAAGTTTGTGTGTCAAAAACAAAATATAATAGGAATGAACATTGTGTATAGATATACAACTGAAAACCTAAGTAGGATGTAAAACATAAAAATAATTGCTAAGCTGGAAATACAGTCCCCTAGATTTAATAAAATTCATGTGGGCATAGTGTATAGCCTACATGGAATGTTATCATGTCCGTGTACACGCTTCCCCTTGGCAGTACACCATGCATATTAATCATGGCGTGTTGCCGAGGATGAGCCATGGGACATGGTTATTGAATAAGTGTAGGGAGTGTGGTGCTAACTGTATCTGCAGATGAGTAACACACTCCCTGCACTGTCCAATTGGAGTATAGCAATGTAATTTAATTTTTTTTAAATTTTTATAAAAATCATGTTTGTGCGGAGCAGTACAGAGCGCAGCAGTGCTGAGCGGCGCCGTGACCAGACATCTAAAAATAGAAACTGGATGTATTTAATTGCTTATGTAAAGGTCAAGTTTAAACGTGGTTTGCACATTGTGGTGCAGTGCGTAGCACTACTTAAAGGCAGCACAGAGGTATATGTAAATGATACGGGCAATTTAGGGCCAGAGGCTAATGACAGGGCCATAAAATGCATAACCAGTGCACAGTGATAGGCTAGATGGCCATGTCTCTAGTGCTGCAAGGAGATATGTTTACACACACACACACACACACACACACACACACACACACACACACACACACACACAAGTTGGATGCTGTGAGATTAAAATTCTTACCTATCTAGTAGTACACACTATAGCTAGCACTACTTATTGCATGTGCCAAGCTGTTTATCTAATATCAGAGTATCAGCCAGGGCTCTTAAGGTGGATGACATCAGCAGGCCTTGTAAAGGAGGCCAATGCTGAGGGCCAGCAGCTAGTCACAAGGCATAAAATGCATAGCCATTGTTCTGAGATAGCCCGTATGGGCTTGTCTGATGTGCTGCACAAGGGTTTATTTACACACACACACACACACACACACACACACACACGCACGCACGCACGCATGCACACACACACACACACACACACACACACACACACACACACACACACGTTGGATGATGTTAGATTAGAACCCCTACCGATCTAGTAGAACAAACTATAACTTGCCACACTGTTTATCTGATATTACTCTGTCAGTCAGCACTCTTAAGGTGGATGACATCAGCAGGCCTTGTAAAGGCAAGTAGTTAGTCACAGGGCTAACCATTGCACAAGATAGCCCATATGGGCTTGTCTGACTTTCTGCATGGGGATATATGTACACACACACACACACAGAGTTGGATGCTGTCAGATTAGAGCTCCTACCTATCTATTTGTACACATTATAACTTGCAGTATTTATCACATGTGCCACGGAGTTTATCAGTTGTTAGATTGTTAGCCAGTGCTCTTAAGGTGGAAGACATCCACAGGCCTTGTAGAGGATGGAATTCAGAGGCCAGCAGCCAGTCACAGGCCCATAAAATGCATACCATTACATGGAGACAGCCCATATGGGCATGTCCATAGTGCTGTGAGGGGATATAGTGACACACACACACACACACACACACACACACACACACACACACACACACACACACACAGTTGGATGATGTGAGATTAGAACTCCTACCTATCTAGAATTCGACGCTATAGTGTACAGTACCTATCACATGAGCCACACATTATGTCTGTTGTATATGTCGATGCAGGCACAGTACTTGTGGAGTACGCAAAGTGGTCCTCTGTTAGACAGCATGTGTGGCCTGCAAAGTGATACTGCTTGGTACTGTTATTGTATTTAGTGTCCTAGGGGTGGGATACCTAATAATAGCCTTGCTATGTGCGTACACTTACCAGTCTCGCCATATGTGACTGTTTGCAGTTTGATAGGAGGACATGTGGCAAAGGCAGTATGGCCTTTCCAAGGCATGTGTTGTACCCATTGTACTTTATACCACCTGAGTACCTGTGTCTGTCTACAGGGTGACAGTCCACAGGCACAGGGGTCTGTGGTGTGTGGATTATGTGCTGCTGTGGCCTTGGTCTGGTTCCATTGGATGGACAGCTGTTGTGATGTGTATGTGCAGATAGCCCCAGTATTCAGGGGTATGTGGAGACATTCATACATCCCCACCCATATCTATACAAATGTGTATAACAGGGATGTCTCCTTAAATATAGTTGTGTGCGTGAGTAATGTAAATGTGTTCTGTAGATGTATGTTGGGAGTCTATGTATCACTGTACTTTATACAACTATGGATACATCTTGTTATTATATATATATATATATATATATATATACATATATATATATATATATATATATATATATATATATATATACACATATATATATATATATATATATATATATATATATATATATATATATATATATACACATATATATGACACATGCCAATAGAGACACTAATCAAGCATGAGGGGGCTAGGGAGAGACAGATATGTATACATAGCTGTATGTATATACAGACATATTTCCACATAGCAGGTCCTTGGGTGGTAGAGGCAACAGAACTCAGCTCAAGTTATCTAAGTGTATTGCCTATTGTGATTGTCAGTACTTGCAAGGTGACTCCAACCCAGAACTACTTGTACTCCAGTCCAGGATTATTGTATGCTGCAGGCCATTGGCTGCTGCACCTGTTGCCACAGTACTGCATTTCCCTGCCATTGTCCAAAGCATTCCCCAGCTGTCTGATGACCTTAATATGTGACTCATACTTCAGAACTGTACAGAGCTTCACAGGCTGTCTAGACTTTTGCCTCATATTTTTGGCCCATTTCACATAACATTGTGGTTTTCTGGCAAATTAGTGGCAAATCAGTGCAGATTGAAGTAAAGAAATAATGACAGACATTGTAGTTTCAGACTCCATGCACATCATGATAGTCATGCTAATGCAGAATTTGTTATTCTATTGACAGTCTAAGTTTGTATGGGCACATAATTAAAACCTGTCCAAATTTGTGGGCCTTGGTCCCACTTTTATTCATTTTATTTGGCCAGATTTACTGCTCTAAGAGATTGAGAAGTGTGATGTGACTGGGGTACATGGTGAAACATCGCACACACGGTGACAGTCTGCCTACCTTTCCCTGACATGTTTTTGCAGAATGTCCAGCATGTTGCCCCATATGTTTGCTCTGTTCCTCATACATATGTGGTTTTCCAGTGCTATACTGTATACAGCATCACTGACTTGTACCTTTGTTGTACCTACTGACAAATTTAAGTGATGGCCTATATCTAATCTGACCTGTTGCAGACTGCTGTTACACTAGCTACCTGCTAGTTTACTCGGAGCATGTATAATGTCTGTCTGTAGGTATGGCCCTTTGTGCCAGCATTCACTCTGGCTTTGTCCAGCTTTCTTGCAGTCACAGATTGAGGTGTTATGACAGTCTGTGGGACTACCACCATACGAGTACCTCACATGCAAAAGATGTTGGATGCAACCAGATTCGAACCATCAGCACCATCAGACATGCTACTTTCCCTGGCCAAGTGAGCCACACCAGCCACCAGACAGAGAGGTTTCATTCCTCACACTATCAACATGATAGAGGAATTGTCTGGTCTGCTGGTATATCATTGCAGACTTACTGTTACAGCAGTTGTATAGAAACACTGATGTGTTTGGGGTGAGGGATGACCAGCCTATGCTCTACTGGCATAGACAGTTGTGCAACTGTCCTGTGACTCCACTGTTTGGCATCTCCCTGAGATAATATCGTGGAGTTTCCAGCCATTTGGCCTAGTGGATATTATGGGGCACATATTAATGAACAGAGTACTGATTGTCCCAAGTGGCTGTTTGATCTTTACAAGTAGCCCAGTAGCCCATTATAGATCTCTGCAAGTGGCCCAGTAGTACACTATATATAGCCCACTATATTCCCTTGCATACATGTGCCAGGTCCATACATATGCTGCCATATTGTAGTACCCCTTACAAGTACTGTACATGAGAATGATTTACCTTGTGAATGCAGCAGTTGACAGACCTGTAGTTATGGGTTGGCTCTGTCTGATGCACACAGTCCACAGCCAATACATGGTGAGGTACAGGTTGTGTGGGCTGGCTGGCATCATTTTTACTAATATGTATGCGAGTTGGAGAAAGGTGCCAGTCCCTAGGGCCTTAGGTTGTCAGTGCATGTGATATGTTTTGTCTCTTGGCCAAGGTCAGGGCATATTGAGCACACCTACATCTGACTACAGGGACAGCCTCAGGGGGTTCCTCCTCCGAGTCCCCTGTGGGTGCAGCTGTGGTGACCTAGGCACTGGTGGGGGGCTGTGTATCCTTTCTCTTTGCTAATCCGGCTGCAGCTGTTTCCACAGGATGATATTCTGTATCATGGCACATACTGTGAACATCTGTGTACATATGACTGGAGAGTACTGCAAAGCTCCACCAGATAATTCAGGACACCAGAACCATGACTTCAATATCCCAAACACATGCTCTGTGATGTTCCTGGTTTGTGCGTGTGTCTCATTATGGCATTCTTCGGTGGTTGTGTGTGCATTTCTGATGGGTGTCATCATCCACGGTTCCAGTGCATAGCCAGCACCTCCAAGTAAATGGCCATGTGGGATGTCCCCCGAGAAAACATCTGGTATAGCTGTGATGCATGCCAGATATTTGAGTCATGATAACTGCCAGGGCTGCCAGCATACACATTCATGATAATGACCTAGACATTGCACATGACCTGGCAGTTAAAGGAGTGGTACCCCTTGTGGTTGATGTACATTCTAGCCTATTCACTGGGTGGTACTTTGATGTGTACATAAGTGCAATCTATGACACCAAGTACCTCAGGGTAGTGTGCTACATGGTAGAAGAGTTGCATGTTGGTAGCCCTCTCCTCAGGGGTGTGGAGAAAATAAATGTGCTCACTGGCTTGTGGTAGCATTACATCCAGGAACTGGTGGAGTACCATGGAAGAAGATGCCTGTATGACCCCCATCATGTCCTCAGTTGGTCTTTGCAAGGTACCTGTAGCTAATATCCTACAGTTAACATATCTTTGTTTCCACTGGGATTGGTTCACCCCCTCTGTTGGCTCTGGGTCTGAGTTGAGGTCGGCAGAGCTCAGTAAGTTCTCAGCCATTTTTTTTTTTTTTGAGAGCCTTCCTTGCTGAGCACTGTAGTGTGCCATCCAACCCACGCCACAGAGGTAAATAAGGCTTAGCAGTGAGCAGACACATCCCCATGGAAGGCATGCTCAGCACATCTGCACGCCATGCAAACACACTCAAACATGCTCAAACCCACTGAAACACATTTCCCGAGGGTAAACAGAGCTTAGCAGTCACCAGACAGACTCCCCTTCTGAGAAGAGCAGTGCACCACACAAACAGGCACCATTGAGCTCCAATGCACTTAAAAATTTGCGGACACACCCCCTGTTGATGTCAGCTACCTGTTCTCTGGACACCAACATCATCCTGTGCCTAAACGGATGGGATCTGCGGATACAGATACCCATTTCTGCTAATCAGTAATCCCAGCTCATTTGCATACAGATCCATACACAGTACCTGGTAACAACACAGTTTCAGGCCCTGACTTGTTAGCAACCACTGCAGTCCTACATTGTACATACTCCACACAGGGTCCTGTAATGCATTACTGTAAATATTCACAAATTCTCATTTTTACATTATTTTTTTGTTTTATTTTCCATAACGGCATGTTTGCATACAGAGGCGTGCTGCTCAAACATACCCTGGGTATTAACTCATTCACTCCAATGGAGCTCAGGAAGTTTGCACTGTAACTTTCAATGAGCAGAGCTTAAGCCTTTGGACAGAATCAAATTATGTTCTCACATTTCAAAATCAACATTTTCACAGGCCTAAAGCAGATGCCCTATGCTGACCACCTTAAAAAACTCCAGCTATACTATGTCACATATAGTCTACACAGAGGCAATCTCTGCTTAACACACAAGGCTATATCAAACCCAGAGCTGTTGGACATGCTACACTTAAAGAAATCCCAATCCCTCAGAGCCACACGCTCCAGGGATCTAAACCTTGTCATCACAATAAATAAAACATGCTGGAGGCATAGGTTCCTGACCCAGAGACTCCCCAGACTCTGGAATAGACTGCCTATACATGCCAAGCAGAGTACCTCTTTGGCTGTCTTCAAAAGGAACCTTGACGATTGGATGGGAAAAAGGAAATTCACCCCGGGGATCACGTCAGTCGCCCTGCTAGTCAGGGGTCCAGGAAAGTAAATAGTGTGGGAAGAAATAGGCAGGGAATTGTTATGGCTAGGCTTGTATAGGCCTTAGGGCCGATAGCCTAGCACCAACCTATGAACTTATGAAAATGTTCATATCTCTGAAGCCATAGAGATTATGAGAGAAGTATAAATGCCAAACCCTTCATCACATACTATTTTATAATGGTAGTATTCTTTAGGTTCTAGGTCTTAAATTGAATTTTACAAGTCACAGTAAACACAGTAACTATTAAGTTTTTAATATTTTGTAAACAACTTATAATAGCTCGGCAACCACTCAAGTTACACACATACTGTCAGCAGCATTTTATTCATCTAGCTGAGAGCTTTCATATGAGGCTAAGGAGTTCTGGAAGTGTTACTTAGTTGCTGAGATATTTAGAACATTGTGAAGATTATATCTATATAAATGAATACCATAAAGACAACACTTAATATTGCTTTACCTGTATTAGACAGAGGTCAAATATTAATGCAGTTGAGTTTGACATTGTATAAGCTTTAAGATGATATATTTTAAAGCCTTGTACATGGCATGATTTTGGAATTATTGGTGCAAATATGAACAAGCAATATTTGATGCCAAGAGACGTCAGTACGAGTTAACTGCAGATGCACCTGGAGGTGTCATCAGATGTAATGAGTTAAAAAAATTATTTTACATAATTTTCCATACAGTTTTGGACATACAGTGGTTAGTTTTGCACATAACTGTGTTCCCTGTGCTATTTCTGCCACTGTTCATACACTTTTACAGCCCCTGGTGTAATTTTTATATCTTGTACATGGAATTTTTCCATGTACATTACAGACACCAACACGCGGTCTGCATGACTGCCTATCTGCTTGCTGGATCACTGTACCTGCTTCATTTGCATACATTTCTCCTTCTTATGAGGTGAATTGTATCCCACGGACACTTCCTTGTTTGAATGCTCGTGCACGCCCCTCAGCTCCCTTTACTGGATCGCACATCTGCTTACTTCCATGTAAGCACCATGTCACTATGCCTACACAGAAAATAAGTCCATATAGGCTTTATTAAATTCCCTGAGTCATCCAGTAGGATTCTTCCCAAAGTGATCTTCCCAACATTTAAAATGTTACCTATGTGAGAAACAATGAGAAAATAACAAGTTATACAATAAAACAACCACATAATCATTGTACATTGTAATTGGTAAAATTCAAATAAAACATATAACTTTATAAATGATCATTCAAGCCGGGTGAAAACAAAGCCCCCAGTTTAATGATCCAATACTTCTCTTTTTTAGTGAGAATGGAGTGCCATCCTTGTTTGTTGGATCTATCACCAAGAATTCTGTCAATGATGATAAACTGGAATCTGACTGAATTATGTTGTATGCTATGTCGGAATAGGGCATTGGTCTCCCTCCTGGTTTATATGTCACTACGTTGTTCAGACATACGTAATCAAAGTGGTCGTGAAGTCTGTCCAACATAGAATGAACCACATGTACACGTTGCAAGATATACCACCCAATCGCTGTTACAATTGCCAAAGAATTTGATATCAAAAATCCTATCAGTGTTTTTGCTAGTGAAGTGTTTTGATGTGAAAATGAATGGACATGATGAGCAATGACCACAATGGTATGTGCCCCATAGTTTGTTGCCTGTCATGGTTAGTTGGTGATGTATAGCTCCAGCCGAACTGACCCTGTTGAAATGTGAAAAAAATGAACCTAATGTCCTCCCCCTTCTGTATCCATACTTACATAAATCACCAATCCAAGGTGTAAGCTCCTCATTTGCAGTGAGAATATCCCAATGCTTGGATATAACATTCCTAATAAGGTTAATGTTGCGTTCAAATGTTCTGATGAACCGTATAGATTCATCCTGTTCAGTCTGAGTCTTGTCAGAATATTTGAAGAGGGAGGTTCTGGTAGAGTTGAGAGCAACTTGGTGAGCACCCAGGAAGTCAAGTTCCTGATAGCCCCTAGCTCTAAACCTGTTAGACAAATCCTGTTGAGATTCATCATAATCGTTATCTGAAGAACAGATTCTGCGAATCCTGAGGAACTGAGACTTGGGTATATTTCGGGTGATCTGGTAGGGATGCATACTGGTTGCATGTAGTAAGCTGTTATACTGGGGGTATTTGCGGAATGTTTTACTGCATAAAGTGTCATCTGGATTCCTGGTTATAGTCACGTCCAGGAAATTGATCTCATTTTTATCATGGGTGGATGAAAATTCAATGCCCCATTTGTTCTGGTTGAGATATAGAACACATTCTGCTAAATATTCCTCATCAGAATGCCAAACCAACCAACCAACAATCATCCAAATATCTGCGCCAAATATCAAGTTCCTCAAGATACAGATTATGTGTAGTGTCATAAATGAGGAGTTCCTCAACATATCCCATGACTAGGTCTGCATATATGGGGGCAAAAGATGCCCCCATGGCGGTACCCTTAAGCTGCCAGTAACATTCTCCCTGAAAATAGAAAACATTTTTATTGAGAACATGTTCAGTCATGCAGACCAAAAGTGTGTTAAAACCTACAGGATAAAGTTGTGCTTTGTCTAACCAAAATTTTAGGGCTTCCAATCCAGCCCAATGTTGTATGTTGGTATATAGAGCCTTGACATCCAGGGTGCAGAGTAGCCAGTCGGGTTCTAGTTGGTTGTCAGCAACAATGTGCAGAAATTGTGTAGTATCCTGTATTCTGGCACGAATCAGGCCTAGTAATGGTTTGAGATATAAAGTGAGGAATTCTGAAATGGTTCTGTTAATGAACCCATACCAGATACAATTGGTCTTCCAGGGGGGTTGTTGAGACATTTATGAATCTTGGGTAATAGGTATAGTGTTTGTTTCTGTGGATCTTGTACTGTAAGATGTGCCTTCACTGTATCTGATATGATACCTTCAGAGACAGCTAGATCCAAAAAGTTGTCAATTTCTTGCTTGAAGTTAAGAGTGGGGTCAATAGGCATCTTCATGTAATGGGAAGGAATGGAAAGTTGTCCATTTCCCTCCCCCAGATAATAATCCGTGTCCATGATAACTACTTCCCCACCCTTGTCGGCCTGAGTGATGACAATATTTTTATTGTCCCTAAGCTGCTGCAATGCCTGTTGTTCAGTGTTGGTTCAAGGGTGAAAATTGATTCAACTTGATTCCAGTTTATCATCACTGACAGAATTCTTGGTGATAGATCCAACAAACAAGGATGGCACTCCATTCTCACTAATACATTCTCACTAAAAAAGAGAAGTATTGGATCACTAAACTGGGGGCTTTGTTTTCACCCAGCTTGAATGATCATTTATAAAGTTATATGTTTTATTTGAATTTTACCAATTATAATGTACAATGATTATGTGGTTATTTTATTGTATAACTTTTTATTTTCTCTTTTGTTTCTCACATAAGTAACATTTTGAATGTTGGGAAGATCATTTTGGGAAGAATCCTATTGGATGACTCATGTTATATATATACATGTGTGTGTCACTTCACAGTTACTATTCTTTTATTCCCACTGAGGAATGTCTGTTGGCTGAAACTGGTCTGGGTTGTTATATTTAATAAAAGTTTATATACTTTACTTATCAGCTTTTTGGATGCTTTTTGATGCTCTACATTGAACTTGGTGCTGGCAATCTTTTGTCTACTTGAACTGCTTCCTGCCTTGCATCTGGGTCTTACTTGCAGAGTATCTCTTTTTGGCCTTTATTAAATTCCCCCCATTATTAAATGTTAAAAATAAAGCACTAAGGCCATAGGGATCTGTTAAAGTGTGGCATCTAACTTAGAAAATACTTAGCTTGAGTGTGCAATAGTGCACTTAAAGAGTAATTGCAACCTTTAAAACAGAAAAAAAAAGACTAGGCCCATGCACATTGTGTGCACTATCAGACTTTTACCGCCTGAAAGGAAAACGTGTGATAGAAGTGTTCAGTTTAAAATCTAAAGTAGCATTTAATGTGGAGCCATGAAAAGTGATTAATGTATACATGAGACACCTAAATTATGTCCTTTATAACATTGTAAGTTAGTGCTAAAAGAAGTAAACTGTGTTTGATAGTTGTTTTAAACACAATATAAGCAAGTAATGTCAGCATTAATCAGTCCCATATCAGTCTTTTAATAGTCTTTTAAGCAGTGGGGCCATTTTCTGAGATCTATTATGCTTTTTACAGAGGTATAATAATTAAGCCCAGGTTTTCTAGCGGACTTCAGTTTCAGCTGCCACAGTAGTTCATGTTTTTCTAAAAGATTAGGGATGCCTCCTTCCAGTTCCAAAAGATCCGCATGATCAATAATTTCAAATTTAAAGCAGTGTGTCATTTATGAAGTTGCAGGTGCTAACCCAGTGTTATTCTTGTACTAAGCTCTAATTTCAGATGTCTAAAACTCCTTCTTTTAAGTCTGTTGAGCATTTTCCCTACATAAAATGCTTTACAGTCATTGCAGCTAGCCCTGTAAACTACCTGCATTGAGCTACAGTCACCTCATGCATTCATTTTAATCATTTTCTTTAAATAAGGGCAGAAAAACATGTCTCCCCCTTGTATGTGCTGACAAAAGACACAGTTGGCTCTACACTTACTGTTGTCTATACACAAAAGAAGGAGTTTCTCCGAGGATGTCCATTAAATATGAGCTTTCAGTAATTATGGGCCAATTCTCTCTAATAACATTAACAATGCCGTAACAGTCAACAGTAAAAGTCAAGATGTGTTGTCCATAGATTTCTTTAACACCCTCTTATAAGGCCTGTTAAGTGCTGGTGAATTTGTACTTTTTATTTCAATTATAGATTCCAAAATGCTTTTTAACATATTGCTTTCATATACCCTCACCAAAAAATTTCAAGTTCATTTAGTTCTTAAGGAAGGGTTCCATTTTTGTGGTGATCCTAGCCAACCTGTAGGCCTGGAACTTACAAATGTTATATTTCATCCTGGTGGGATGGAGACTCATTATTTAGCAGGAGGTTTACTCTGGTAGGTTTTCTGTAAAGATGTGTCAATTTTACTTTTATCCAAGTCTTTAGTGATCTGTATATCTAAGAAGACTGCTGAGGAGAGGCTGTGGGAAGAGGTGAAATGCAGGGAGCTGGTGGTTTGATTCAGATAGCTGATAAAGTCTTCTAATTTAGCACTGTCTGCTTTCCACACAATAAAATGTTGTCAATAAATCAGAAATACACAGTGATATGTTGCATGTATTTTCTGTTGTTATAAACATAATCTTCCTCCCACTTGCCTAGGGCTATGTTGTCTAGTCTAGGGACCATAGCTGACTCCATGGCTATACCAGTCTTTTGTTTATAGTAATTTCCATTAAACATAAAAAAATTGCAGCAAAGCAGCATATTTAAAAGGATACCTGTTCTTTCATGTTGTGCTAGCGTGCCATTGTTGTTTTTCCTGTAAGACTCAATCACTGTTTCAAAACAATAATTATGTGGAAGTACAGTATATAATGATTCAACATCTATTGTTAATAAAATACTGTCCACATCAGCTGTAACATTTTTTTATTTTCCTTAAAAAATCATTAGAGTCCTTTTTGTGTGAGATGTTCTTCTCAGCTAGAGGCTGTAACAAAAAATCCAGGTAGATGGTAGTAGCTTCAGTCCTTGCTTGCAACCACTGACCTGTAAGGAGGGTTTTCTCTATTTTTATGTGGCTTAGGGATTTCAAAGATTTTAGGCAAGTGTCTATAGATAGTCAAACAAATTATCTGTTAAAAGACCATCATCATAAAGTGCAGTCAAGGCTGTGCACCAGTTGCTGAACGATGTTGTACGATGCCTTAATCTCTTCTAAAGTTAAAGACTCATAATAGTTTGTACGTTGCATACTGGGCTTTTCTGAGACTTTGAGGGACACCACAGATGTCTCTTTTTGTATTAGACTAACTTACCTTTAATTTCTCTAAAAACTATCTAAAATTTCTATAAATATTAAATGATTGTCATATA
Organism: Protopterus annectens; assembly: GCF_019279795.1. Classification (NCBI taxonomy): domain Eukaryota; kingdom Metazoa; phylum Chordata; order Ceratodontiformes; family Protopteridae; genus Protopterus; species Protopterus annectens. The sequence continues at coordinate 661,932,745 of NC_056751.1, forward strand.
ACTTGTAACGATTCTTAACCAATGCTTTTATATTATCAGTAATTTGTTATAATTATTTAAACTGTAGATGTTTTTGCTTTATTTTTGAAGGTTGCAAAATTATTGTTCCTAAAATGTTTGGTAATAATTTGGAGCTTTTATCCCTGGGCCTCTACTGAAAATGGGTTCCAACTTAGTCAGACTTTCCTGGTAATCAAATGTCAGTAAATAAATAAATTCAACTCTTTATTAATTATTGCCCACAACTTCCCCTCTGGTTGATAAAAATATGCCTGCCCTGTTTATAAAACTAAAGTGACTAAACACATTTTAACTGCTTGTATTTTGCTATCCATATCATTACACAAAACCTTTCAGTTTCTCAGTTTTTTATATTGTCTTTTAATTAGTCTATTAACACATATCCTTTGCCACCATAACAGAATACTTTTAGTCTATATCCCTATATACTTAATTTTATCATGCACCCATAAATATGGACATTGCTGGACCAATCTGTATGTGGATACATAGTTTACATCTATAGCCTTTGTTTTTAACTTCATTAATTTTATATTGTGAAAGACCTGAAACTGTCTGATGTTCCATAACACTGAGATGGTTTTATCAGGTACAAAATTATATTGTCTGCAGATAAAGCCAACTTTTCTTGATTACGACACCAATTATATCCCTTAATTTCTAAGTTCCTTATTTTCTTTGACAATGGCTCTAAATATGAAAGAAATCCCAATCCCACCGAGCTACATGCTCCAGGGACCTAAACCTTCTCACCACAATAAACAGAACATGCTGGAGGGATAGATTCCTGTCCCAGAGACTTCTCATACTCTAGAACAAGCTACCTATCTATATCAAGCAGAGTTCCTCACTAGCACTCTTCAAGAAAAATCTTGATGAGTGGATGGGAAATAGGAAATTCACCCCGGGGATCAATTCTGTGGCCATGCTCGACAGGGGCACAGGAAAATAACCTTCTTGGGTGGCAAAAGCCAGGGAACCTTGTTGGCTAGGCTTACACGGGTCTTTGGGCCGATAGCCTAGTACCTACCTATGACCCTATGAACCTATATAAAGTAAACAGCCAATGGGAAAAAAGACACCCCTGTCTGATTACTCTTTTCAGGCACAACTTGTCAGACAGGAACTCCCCCACTTTGATTTTTGCCTCCATCCCTCATGTATCCTCCTAATTAACTTTATTATTGTATCAAAGAATGCAAATGCTTCCATTGTCCTATTTAAAAATTCCTACTTTACTCTGACAAATGCTTTCACTGCATCAAGACCCACCAACTACAGCAGTATTTTCTTGCATTCTACTTCTCTCTGGATCATCATTGTTCTATTAATGTTGTCAAATGTTTCACTCCCCTCCACAAAACTATCCCGATCCATATCTATCAGTGTTGGTAACACCTTTGCCATTTTTTAAACCATTATAGATATAAACACTTTATAATCATGATTTAAAATTTAAATGGGCCTATATGAAGCTTGGTCTGATGTGTCTTTACCGTATTTAGGTATTACAGCCACCACAGCTATCTTCCATGGTGTTGGTGGTTCCCCTCATTTTAAAATACTGTTAAACAAACCCTTCATGGTCTTTATCACTTTCTTCCAGCCTAGCATATGAACTTCCATAGGAATGTCATCTATTCCTGGAGGCTTTCCTGCAGATTGCACATCACCATTTTTGAGATGACATTGACAAATTCTCTCTGCATTGAGTGTACATCATCAAAGTAAACATCTTCAAAAATCATGGTCAGCCAGTAGCACACATGATACCATGACCCAGTAGTGTAAAATGTGTTGGAGAGCAAATAAAACACTGGTCATGATTTTCAAACTTGTGTACTTCGATGATATCGTCAGTCGATGTACTGAGAATTTGACAGCACTGAGAATTTGACATGGTTGTCTCAATGAATGCTGCTTTGATAAAGTGGTGATTTGATGTTTTAAAATAGATTTTTTTTTTATTGTTGGGCCTCATCTTCCTCTAACCTTGGCATATCCAAGTCTTCCATAAATATTGCCATGTGTGCTCCTTCTTGATTTTCACATTTCTCTGCTTTATTCAAATTTTCATAAAATTTCTGAACCATCTCCAGTACCTCTGCAGGATCTGTGGTTATTTTTCTTCTTATAGGCTTCCTAAGTTTGGCAACAACCCTTTCTACTTTCTGTTGCCTATGTTGTTGTGCAAAAAGTTTTTGTGCTCTGGAGTTATTATCAAAAAATGTTGTTTAACAGCAACATTTCTAAACCCGTCCATATTATCCAGATACTCCCTTATTTTCTCTTTAGCACTCTGCAGCAGCACCTCTTCTTATTCTGTGATATTTGCTTTATTCTGTAATATTTTAACTTTTGTCATCTCCTTTAAATAATTCCTGTTACTTCTTAACTATATATCTCTCTCTTTTATTTATACCCTATATTTAAACTCTTCTTTCATCTTATCCCATCTTATCCCATTCTCTAGCTCTACCTTGTGAAGAAATTTCTTCCCTAATAATGCTCAAATAATTTCCACTACCCATTCCTTAAATTCCTCTCTTTTTAAAAGATATGTTTGGAAATGCCATGTATCAGTTTTACTTCATTACCCTGCTTTTTTATCTTGGTTGCTATTGGTGCATGATATGAAATATTTATTGGATGTATGTCAAAGCTTTCACTTAAATGCACATGTTCAATATACTTTGTCTAGTCTAGCTATCATACCTTGGGGAATAATATGCAAATTCTGTCCAAGTTCCTACTACTGAATTCATGTCTTCTGTAACAAATATTTTCATAAATGTATTCAGAAATCTACCATCTTTTGTTATATTTTCCCTTCTACATCCCTCAGATACATCTTCACTGATGCAAATCAAGTTCCAGTCCCTACCTGTATGTAATAATCCCTGTTAATTATTTCTCCTAAAATTTTCTTAAGCTCTGTAACAGCAGTTTTAGGTGGAATATGAATACATGTAAACAGAATTCTCCTCCCTTGCCAGTAGCTCCTTACAGCCACAAATCTATCATTATTATATTTTTTTCCTTCTTCTATCATTATTGGAGCTCATCAAGCAATTAGTACAATTACTCCCCTGTTCCTTTGTTTCTTTTTAAAAAAGGGTCAGGAATTGAATAATTAATGTAATGTTGCTTAGTTTACATGATATATAGAAATACATGTGAAGTATAATGTTTGTTAAAACTAATATAGTGATACAGTTTGATTACTTTTGTATAGATGTAAATTTGCCTATGTCATAAGTGATAATTCAATAAAGGTGTTTATATAAAAAAAAGAAAGCCTTTATCAGATTCACATACTCTTAAAGTTCAACTAGAAAAGAAAAAGCAGCTAATGCACTGTGATTCACATACTCACATTTTCTCAATTTGTCTCATATAGCACCATTTTCCACTCTGTGTTTCTTAATATAATTTGGTATTCTTACCTCTGAGGCAATTAATGTTCCAAAATAATATGGATGGTGTAGCCATTATGATAATAAGTTATTTCCCACGTATTATATATGACAGTTCTTTTTAATGTCTATTTCCAGCTTTTATGTGTTACATGCATCCACTGATGTTTGGTGGGTTGATCTTCTATACAATTGTTTCAGGTCTCAAATGACCACATTGTTGAATATATCATCTCAACAATGCAGGTTGTCGAACTGCTCTAACTGAGATCATGTTACAATAGAAATCAGGAAATTTGCCATTTCACCACTGTAGTGCAATCTTGGAGTTGATATATATAAATAGTGGGGTGTGGAGGTGCAGCCCCCCATATGGGGGGGTGACTGTCTGCATTGCCGATGAGATGACATTCGACAATGTGGTCATTTGATTATTTGACAGACTCCAGTTGATTCTTGTCATCTCCATTATAACCTGTCACATTTTACAAGACTTTCTGTTTTATTGAAAACCTTCAAGCAAAAAACAGACACACCCCAGAACACATCCATAACCTACTAACTTATAGCAAACACACAAAACTATGTACATTGTAAAATAATTATGTTTAACCCTTCTGATAGGAACAACTGTCCTAAATTGACAGCTGCACCTACAGTCATTACCTAATCAAAATTAAGGTTATCTATGCTAAGGTGTATATTGCAGCCTGTGTTCCTACTTACACTAATTGTTGTCTGTTCTTGTCTTATCTGTAATCATTTCCTATATGTGAAAAAAACAGCTTGTATGCCTTCAGAAAACCTTAAGTTTTAACCTTAAAATGTGTTCTGGCTTTTATTGCCTTCCCCTGCAGTCAGCTTGTTTCCATGGAAAAATAACAACATATACAGTTGTCTCAGCTGCAAATTCCTCAGTTCACACTGAACACTTATTTGCTACAGGAAAAATTTCTTTTACATTCAGCATTTTATTATTTAATCATTCACACAAAAAAACTTATCAGATTAAGCCAAGAGCCTTAATCACGACATTCCCCTGTGCAAAAGTAAGCAAAAACATATCAACTTTACATATATTATAATCTTTGGATTTTTACACCCCATCTCCTACCGCAACAACCCAAGATTACAACATATTAATGTAAACATGCCTTTGTCCAGCCATTCTTCACCTTTTTCATTGTCATGCTTACATTTCCTAAAACTAAAAAAAAGAAGAAAATAAGAAAAAAAGTACTTGTTTAGCATCTTTATTACATACAATAACTGAAAATATTTTACTATACAAGATGCAGTTGATATCATGAATATAAATACTGTTAAGAGAAAAAAATGTTTCTTCTTTTCTTTCCTTTTAGTCTCCTTCCAAGCATTCCCAACATGAAGTGGGGTATTTGCTTTTCAGTTCCCCACAAATTTAACAAAGTCAACAAAAGGCCCATTTCCACCTTTTCTTGTTAAGCCATATTTCACAAATGTGAATGATATTTTATAATTTCACACGTATTCACTATTTACAGTGTTGCTGGTCTTCTTCCTGGTCCTTCCCATCTCCCAACTCAAGACTTTCATTCAAATCCAAGATACTTCCAATTCTTCTAGTCAACTCCTGTATTTTTTTATCTCAGGCTTTTTCCTTTGGACATTGGAAAAGGTTTCACTGGCAAAGTTTTTTTTATGAGCTTTATTATCAAAAGAATGAGAAGCAGAGTCCCATTATGTTTGATGGTTCACTTTTTGTTAGAAAACTTTTTTATTTCCTAATTAGCCTGTTTTGCATCAAAAAATGACTTTGATTCTACAGGAAAAAATATTCTGAAGACAGACAGATATAGTAGTTTGAATCTCATACCTGTCTCTCTACATTGCCTGATTGCTGGGATAAAGTTGTTTCCCTTCTTCCTGGTGTATATTCAAAAATCAATTTTTACTGTTTCCAATTGCCTTTCTTCCACAGTTTTGTCAGCATTAACTCTTTCGGCTGCTATGAGTGCATCCAAATTAGATGTGATATATGATCTATAGCATGTATATCAAAACTTAGGAGCCTTATTAGATAGGGATTCATATTATTGGCACAGAACTTTGTAGATAAGTCTTTTTACGATTTTTATATAATAATATATTCACATGCTCTTAGAGATGTTTTTATATATTCTTTATGTGTGTTTCATACATTTATAATTATATATAAGTATTTGTAAAACAATTTTTTTGTTTCTTTGGCATTCAATATTAATGTTTTTAATTAATTAATCATGTGATTCTAGATAGGTGGGGTTATTTTTTGGGAGGATGTATTTAAGTAAATGGTTTTCTGTGATATTACTTTTGTCTGAGGAAGTACATGTATTATCCTGTACAAAAGCGCTTACATTATTGTATCTTAATAAATATTGGATTTATTTTGGGCGCTTCATTGTCCATTGCCATTTTTGTTCTTTCTCCAGTTTGTTTGTTTCCTTGGTGATGCATGCATGCTTACTAATATAGGTCTTGGCTGCTTTCTTATGGTCAGGTTTGGAGCATACACATTATGTGCCCTTTCAATTAACGTGTCCTGCTATGGAATACCAGTTGCTTATGTGTGCATTCACAAAATTAATGCCACCTATTCTTTCCAGTTTCTTTGGTGCAACAGAAAATCTCAGGATTTCTTTGTGTTCTCTGTCCTCTAACTACCATGTTTTGAAACACTTCTTCCTGAGCAGTTTCATAGTCAGTCAGCCTTGTCTTCATTTTGACCTCTGATTTTTGCAGTTTTATTAGTTCATCTGAATAGCTCTTTAAAACTTCTTCCATTTTGCAACCTTTTGTTATTTGAGCTGATATACTCCTTTAATCTTTAGTTTATTTTAATCAGCACTGAATCCATTTGACTTGTTTTTTCCTTTAGATTACTGGAATACATCTTTTATATCAAACCTGGAATTTGAACTGCTTTCTGATTAACAGCTGCAGGGCTATTCCCATGACTGTGTTTTCTCTTTACATTTCTAGTGGATTTTATTTCAGGTTTTCAAAGTTTCATTTTTGCTGGAATCCAGGCAGTGTACTTACTAGCCAGTAACTGAATATATTAATATCCTTATCACTCAGTTTCTTTTTTCACAGTGGGAGAGCCGGAATTAAGCTGTTGATCAGTGTGCAGCCATCTTGTAAGTCCCTTCCTTTTATTCATTAAGAGTGCTCTAAGACTGGTGACTTCTACTGTTTTATGACTACAGTTTTCTGCTTTAGAAGGCTATATCTGACAGTTTTTTGGAGGGTTTGGCACACTGAGCCAGTAAATGAACCAAGCCTGTTTAAAAATGAACAATTTATATAGTTGTGTTGAATTTTACTTGCTTAATCTAGAATTTGAAAATGTATCTCAGAGTTTATGTCCTACATCTCATTGTAGAATTCTCCTTTAATGTGGAAATGTACTTCATACTAGCCCTGTATTCAATATCTGTCAGATATCAGAAGATAGCAGTCTGACAGAAACTTTATTGTGAAACCCATGATAGAGCTGAGGACCTTGGCAAAAATGAGTTGGTTTCTCTGTATACCAGATGCCCTTTCTACAGCTTTATATCATTCTGCTTCATTTTAGGCTTTTTGCTTGCAGATGTTTGTCTGATACCTATATTTATATCCTTCTGCCTTATATTCAATTTAATGAGACTCATAAGACTTGCATGATACTACCTCATACAGTGAATGCCAGTCAAAGCTAATGTCAACATTGCTTCTAACATGTAGTTTTTAGATGAAAATATTAAGCGGCAATGCAGACAATGCATGCCCAGCCACTCGTGGTCTGCTAATATGTAACAGTGGTTCACATCACTGCACCTCACTATATGGATTATAATCAAAACATGCCCAGTCTCTTATGGTCTGTTAAGAGAAAAATTTGTTTTATTTGCAGTTCTTGTTTTCCTTCCTTACAGTCTGCTTCCAAACATTCACAACATGAAGTAGGGTATATGCTTTTCAGTCCCCCACAAGTAAACAAAAGTCCCATCATTCCATCTTTTCTTGCAAAGCTTCATACCACTGCAACTCATTATATGACTTAGAATCACAGCATGTGTAACCTCTTGTTTTTTATTAGTATGTAACATACTGCTTCATACCACTGGACGTTACTATGTGACTTACAATTACAGCATGCCCAGCCATTTGTGTTCTGTTAGTATGTAACACTGCTTTACATCACTGTACCTCAGTATATGATATATAATCACAGCATGCCTCACCTCTTGTGGTCTGTTAGTATGCTACTCTATTTCACCATCAGTGCACCTCACTAAATGCCTTATAATCACAACATGCTCAGCATCGTATAGTCTGCTAGTATGTAACACTGCTTCACATCACTGCACCTCACTATATGGCTTGCAATCACAGCATACCCAGACTCTCATGGTCAGTTAGTATGTAACACTGCTTCACATCACTTAAATCACAGCATTTCCAGTTACTTGTCTGTTAGTATGCAACATTGCTTCACACACACACCTCATTATATGATTATAATCACAGCATGCCCAGCCTGCTGCAGTCTGTTAGTATGTAACACTGCTTCAAATCACTGCATCTCACTATGTGACTTATAATCACAGCATGCCCAGCCTGCTGTGGTCTGTTAGTATATAACACTGCTTCACATCACTGCAACTCACTATATTACCTACAATCACAGCATGGTCTGCCACTAGTGGTATAATAGTATGTAACACTGTTTCACATCACTGCACCTCAGTATATTACTTTTAATCATAGCATGGCCTGCCACTAGTGGTCTGTTAATATGTAACACTGCTATACACCACTGCACTTCTCTGTATGACTCAGAATCACACAGTACCCAACCATGCTTTTCACTTCTCTTCTTCCAATGCCTCCTGCAACATGTAAAAATGTTTGTTTATAAATAGCAGTGATGAAAATTTCTGACTTTTCTCATTTTCTAAAAAATATATGCTTACTTATGCTAAATTATAATTTAATGCAGAGATATTTCCTTGTTTTCTAAATATCTAAACAAGTTATTTCATATCTCAGTTTTTGCTAACATACTGCATGTATCCATATCAAAAATGGTCATTAATCAGCACTGGAAATATTTAATTTGTTTACTGTCTGTATACTTACCAAATAGATAGGACAGTTGCACCTAAAATGTGTTTCTTGTGATGATCTAAGCAATGAGAAGCAAATACTACATTTAAACAGAAAATGCATGCCACGATACAGTTCCACATATGAACATAGAACAGTGACAGGAAAGAAAAGGACCATTATACCTTACAGCAAATGCATACTTTCCTGCATCAGCATTTCAGGAAGAAGCTACCATATCTCAGCCTATCAACCTAAAATAATAATATTCTTTTGTTAACAAGTCACCTTAGTCCCATTAATGTGGGTCATCCAAGAGGACACTGATCGAGAGTGTGTAGTTACGTTATTTAGAATTATATACATTAGAATTATATACATACATTTACAGTTTGAAATTTCTAAGATGTGTACTATCAGGTGCTTAAGAAAAAAAAAAATATATATATATATATATATATATATATACACACATAACTTTATAGATAGATATATAGATAAATACAGATATAGATATATGTACAAATATATATATATATATATATATATATATATATATATATATATATATATATATGTTATTGTATCATATCAGAATTACTTAACTGCACAAAATAGTGTATGCATCTTGACTATGTTTGGAGGACTTTTCAGAAAATTACTGTCTTAGATGAACAATTGTAAATACATTGCTACTTGTTTAAGATAATGTATCTGCTGTATGTCTGCAATAATACCGGATACTACCAATTTGTAATCAATTGTACAGTGACTCTTCTTCACAAGCCCAAAATATTACAATATACTTTATGAGATCTGGTTGCATTATTTTATGTTAATGTCAAATATGTTATAAAATTTATTAAATAATCAGGTGGTATGCTTACTTTATCATTCTTTTGCTCTTCAGTGACTTTTCTGTTCTCAGCATGTGATGAGAATGTTCGGAGAGAATGCTCTTGTCTGGAAATCATTTGACTTTGAATGTCATTGCTGTTATTTCCATCTGTTTTTTTCGTCAGTTGTCCCTGAATGTCCGAATTCCTTATGTGCATAAAAAGAAAAAAATATATAATTATAAATGTCTATAGAATATATAACTATAAATGTCTCTATGTGGGGGATATTCAGAGTTCTGGGCAGTCCAGAGGTATCAAACTCCTGTCACACTGCTCTGAAGAGTGTGCCTGAAAAACAAATATGCAGATTAGTAGAAAATGGGGGATGGGCACTTCCGATTCAGATCAGGATGTAGCACAACCAACTCAATGTTTGCAGTGAGACAGATAATTCAAAAGACGGTATAGATGAGGAAAGAGTCCAACTGGGCAGTCCTAGACTTGGGGAAAGCATATGACAAGAATCCAAGAATGCTGATTTGGGCAGTCCTGTAGTAGTTTAGAGTCACAGAAACATTATTAGAATTAGTGCAGGCTATATAGAAGGACAAAATAACTCAAGTACGATCAATGTTCAGTCTCACAGAGGGGTTCCTAGTGGAAGTGGGTGTACATCAGGGTTCAGCTCTAAGCTCACTGTCATTCATACCAATGATGGACAGCATTAGCAATCATATCAGAAGGGAAAGAGCAACAAAAAGTTGATGTACTCAATGTAGCTTTACAGGCAGACGCTGATCAAGAACTTCAACAAAGGTTAGGGGAATGGACTGCATAACTGAAGGCACACAGGATGAAAATGAGTACATTTAAGACAGTTATATTGGCAGCAAATGGAGGAAATCAAAAGACGTTCAAAAATGAGATAGAAGGGAAAAGTTTATAGCTTCAAGTATCTGGGAAGAGTGGTTGAGGAGAAGGAAAGTCTGAATGAGGAGGTCGCAGCTAGAATCAGAGGGACTGCAGTCAATTAGCATAGAGTGTTAGGGGTAATATATGACAGAAGAATGCCAAGGAAGCTGAAAAGCAGGGATTACAAAACAGTTGGAGACGAGTATTACTGTATGGCACAGAAACTTTGGCAGTGAAGGCAGAGCAGATGAGGAAGCTAGAGGTGATGGAGATGAAGTGGTGAGGTGGGTGATAAGAAATGAGGATATCAAAACAGAAGCCAAACTAACTCCAATTGCAGACAAGGTTAAAGAAAACAGATTAAAATGATGTGGGCATATGTGCAAGAAAACAGAATGCAATCTGATGAAAAAACATTTGGGACAGACACAAAAAAGACAAGAGGAAACAAGGGCTTCCAGCAAAGAGATGAGATGAAAAGATTCTGTAAGAAAAAACTTATGACAATCAGGGATGACTGTTGAAGAAGATAGGAGAGTGGCACTAAATTGAGAGAGATGACAAAAGTTGATATGATACCCAGAACACATGTAGAAAATATCAAAAAAGGGTTGATAATGATGATGAATATCTCTATGTCTCTCTGCGTTTCCGTTTGTCTCTCTCTTTGTCTGTCTCTTTCTATATGTGTATATGTGTGTGTATGTGTGTGTGTGTATATATATATATATATATATATATATATATATATATATATATATATATACATACACATATATACATTTAGATATGTATATATGTATATGTGTGTATGTACAATAGATATATATATATATATATATATATATATATATATATATATATATATATATACACACACATACATATATACATTTATATATGTATGTGTGTGTATGTACAATATATATATATATATATATATATATATAATGGAGATCACTGTACGGCTTGGAACAATATTTTTACCATTTTCCTCACTGTAGTGTGATCTTGGAGTTGGTATATTTAATTAGCAGGGAAGGTGGGGTGCAGGGAGGCTGCACCCTGCAAAAATGCAAGAAAAAAGATGTTTTTGTTTTTATTTTTATTTAAATTTCAAAGTTTCAGAACTTCGATCTTATGGTCTTCACCATAAAAAAGTTGATGTTTTGAAAATTTGACATTTTGAAGCAGACCCATATACACATAAATATGGTTGCTGAATATGGCTGTAGTTCAAAATGTTCAATAACCATTTGATTGAAATTTTTTTGTGGGTGTAAGAGAAAGAATGCACACATTTTTGAATGTTCATTATGTGTCACATATGGTTGACTTTGGTTTAAAATAGTGTAGGCAATTAGGAGTCAACAAGAAAATTAATGTTTGAATGAAGATGTGGTGTTTGTGAAGGTGTACTGGACTGTGTTATAGTAGTTGTGTATGTTCAAGTGTTCATCAGTTAGGGTTAGAGTAAGGGTTAGGTAAGGGGATAATTTAAGTGTTTTGTATGTTTTGTGTTGTGTGTGTTTTGTATTCTTTTATCATGTGTAGTAATACTGTTAAGGAAAATCTTTATAGTAATTTAATGTGTAGGGTTAAGAGCAGAGGTAGATTTAAAGTTACCTGTAGGGTTAGCACACTTGAGTAAGGTGGTGCAGGCAGAGTAAGCCTCTTGTAAATAGGGTGATATACTTTTTCATCCCTATTAGATATCATTTGTAAGACATCCTTTGTAAATATATAACAATTTCTGACTATCATTTACAATTTTTCTGCATATGAGAACCAACTGTCTGTAATAATTTCTAAGTCCTTTATCTCTTCTTCTCCTTCACATTTGACATTATTAATTGCATAAGGATAATATTGATTTTTATTACCAAACTGCAACACCTTGTATTTGTAGCACTAAAACAACACATTGTTTCTTAAAGGAGAACAGCACCCACAGACTGAAAAAAATTGTTTTTTTTCATCATGTCTTGATGTTACCTACATTGTAACACCACTTTTGGACTCTATATACTTTTTTATATTTTTAAATGTAATTCCAGAGTCTGACCACATGGGGTCTGGCATCTTGATGCTTTAGTCTATGCCTAGATATCCCACAATGCAGTGTTTGGTTTTAAAATATTACATCATAGCCCCTAAGCTCCTGTCAATGCATTGACTTTAGATGTATTTTCATTTGTACCCTATTTTCTTTTAGTCAGGTTTAATTAACATTTCTTGCTTTTCAATGACTATTTAAAAACTACCGCCCCATAAGCTTAACCAGCCTGGTCTGCAAAGCTATGGAAAGAATCATTATGGAACTCATAAACAGAGACATAGGGGACCTACAGACACTTGACCCCACCCAGTTCGGCTTTGTAAAGGGCAGATCCTGCCTTTTAAACCTGGTTGACTTTTTCGAAACAGTCACTAGAGCCATTGATGAGGGCAAAGCAGTCCATACAGCATACCTGGACTTGGCTAAGGCCTTCGACACAATACCCCACTCAGGCATCATAGATAAGCTCAACAGCTTAAAAGTAAACCCTTATGTCACTAGATGGGTTGCAAACTGGCTAAAGGACAGAACCCATAAAGTTAAAATCGCTGGAGCAATGTCAGACTCAAAGCCAGTCACAAGTGGTGTCCCACAGGGATCTGTCCCGGGACTCCTCTTGTTCGGCATTTACTTCTCAGATGTTAAAGCAAACATGGGAGGGCTGTGGCTGACAAAGTTCGCAGATGACTGCAAACTAGGCGCCATAGTCGATACACCAGCAGACACACATATCCTACAAAAAGGCCTCACAGAAACGGACAACTGGTGCTGGAGTCACGGCCTTACACTAAATGCCAAAAAATGTATAGTCATCCCCTTTGGGAAAAATAAAGTACCCACAAATTATCACATAGACAGCAACCCACTGAGTATGGAAAAAGTAATCAGAGCCCTAGGGACCCAAGTCGACAGCGACCTCTCATTTGACACCCACGTTGCCAAAGTGGTTAGAAAAACATTCTACCTTGCACACCTCATCATGAAGGGATTCACATCCAGATTCAAGGATGTCATTGTACCCCTATATTCCTCCCTCATCAGACCCATAATTGAGTACAATGCCCCATTTGGTATGTACCTCACCCGGCATTTGCAACAGCTGGAAAGACCACAAAATTACCTCACCAAGAGGATCAAGGGTCTCCAGCATATGTCTTAATTCTGCCAGACTAAAGAAACTTCAGCTCTATTCAGTAACATACCGCCTGCTCAGAGGTGATCTCTGCCTGATGTACAAGGCCATGTCAAATCAGGATCTGATGGACATGCTCCACCTCAAAAAATCCAAATCCATCAGGACCACGAGAGCTAAAGACCTAAACCTCGGCACAAGTATGAATAGGACATGCTGGAGGGATAGATTCATAACCCAGAGGCTTCCCATGCTTTGGAACAAGATCCCAGTTCGTATTAGGCAGAGCCCCTCATTGACTCTCTTCAAGAGAAATCTTGATGAGTGGATGGAAGATCGTAAGTTTACCCCAGGGGTCACATCTGTGTCACTGCTAGACAGGGGCACAGTAAACTAATTCTATTATATAAGGGGACCTTCATTGTGTCACTACTAGACAGAGGCACAGTATTCTAAACTTATTCTGTACATTTTTGTACCATTTCATGGGGTGGCATAAGCCACATCACTATGGCTAGGCTTACAAATGCCCCAGGGCAGATAGCCTAGAACTATACTATGAAACTATGAAACTAAACAAGGATAATCACACAGAACAGTATTCTCAGTGCCTGTTACTCCTTTTTCTTTCTAAAGTGGGCAATTTTCATTCTGTTGTTATGCCTAAGTTGTAGTCCTTAAGCTCATCCCTCCCCCTAAACACCTCCCCTTCATATCTGACAGAGTAGCAAATTTGAGCTGTTTGCTGCTGTGATCGATAGCTCACAACAGGAGACAAAGTTCATGCCATTGTAAAATCTCATCTCAACTAATAAAATAATGATCTGAACCTGGGAGGTCAGGTCCAGTGCGGAAATGAGCTAACACCACTTCATCCTTAATCCAAAACACATGTGATATACTATTTTTGTTGTTGCCTTGTCTACTATCTTGGTTTTTCCACATACTTCACTAATAGAAATAACAGATGACACTGCTTCACAACAGGTTTCTATATTCCATTTATGGGACATTTTCCTACACCTAGGGTTATTGCAGTAATTTCTGAATTATCATTGCTTAGTGATTTAAAGCATAAATTAACATATACTAAAACTCCTCCTCCTCTATTACCTTTACAAAATGATGCCAAAATGATGACCCATGAAACATTTTTACCCCAACTATCTTTTTTTATTGTTAAGCCAGGTCTCAGTGATTAGAATAACAATTTTTGCCACTTTGTGCCCTAACTTCCAATTTTCTGTGCTTATTATTTAAACTTTTATCATTATTTTATAAACATCTCAATTTACTGGGATTACCAAAATGTTTCATCTTCCTTGTTACTTTTTTTCTCCCTCGTATTTTTTTTTCAAAAACATTTTTATTTTGTTTTCATTATAAACATACGTAAATGTACATATAACAAATACAATAAAACAATAACAAAACTATTTACAATATTTGCATTCATCCATGATAAACAATCATTTTATCCACAAGAAGTTATTAGTATTTGTTCAAAAGGTTTTCCAATTTTTGCCATGCTATTTTTATGAGTAATATTATGAGTTCTATAACAAATGGTTTGCAGTTCTTTTTTGCAAACAACTTTTACTAAATTAATAAAATCTTTAAACATCAAATCTTGTTTACTTTTCCAGTTCAAAGTAATAACTTTTCTGGCAATTGCAAGAATTGACCAGAGTAACTGAATCTGAGATTTCGGTATTACATTAGGTATAGGAACATTGAATAGGATTAGTGAGTTAGAAATATGACAGTTATCAGACCATAAAACATTTACAAAATATCTGAAGTCTTTCCAGTACTGAACATATCTACATTCAATGAACATGTGAACCCAGTTGGCCTCTAGTAATTCATCACATTTCCAACATTTACTTTCATTGTTTTTGAGTATAAGATTTATTTTATGTGGAGTATAGAAACTCCTATTCATAAATTTCTATGTATACAATTTCCAATATAATGAAGAAGAGGTACCATATGTAGAATTCAATAACACTTTCTGGATTCATCAGATATTTGTTCTCCATTAGTCTTTACATAGTAATTCCAAAAATCTGAGTCAAACTTTAAAGTGTCTTCTCTTAGTATTTTATAGATAGGCGAGACGCTTAATTTTTGATTATCTTTCTTTTCAAGACACCTAATAAAAATGTGAATCAAACTAGGTTTAGATTCAGTCTCTAGGTTGAATGATACTCTCATTTTGTTTTCTATAAACTGCCGTAATGAGTGTATAAACAAACAACTGCATTGACTATTATCAAAACTACATAAAAGAGAGTTTAATTTTCAATAAACTGATGACAGAACATTAAGTTATTTTCCTTTAATTTTTGCATCGCATTGATGTTGAAAGAATCTAGGCAATCTGGGGAGTATGCTATAGGGAATATAAGAAATAGAAATAAATTAATGTTGTAATTATAATCAATTATATTTTTAAAGTTATTAAATATTTGATTAATGCCATAAGAAAAATGATCAAACTTCTTATTAAATAAACAAAATTCATGTAAAAGCAAATGAACTCTACTTATTCCACATTGTTCCTTAAATTGATTTTCTATAGTTCTGACATCAGTTATATGAATCTTGTGTATTGTTTTCCAGCCAGATATCTAGGTAGATGTGATCCAATGTAATATTACATTAATTATAACTGATTTGGAATAAAAATCTAAGCTAGGGAATGCTATCCCATTACTGTTCCAAGCTCTAATATGCCATTTATATGCAATCCTAGGTGTTAAGGGGAACCATAAAAAATTAAGTAACATGGAATCTAATTTTTTTAAATAAGTTTTTAGGAGGGAGTAGTATCAATGACTGTATATAAAACAAAATTTTAGGTAAAATTATCATTTTAATTAAAGAGAGACAATCCTCCATTGTGAAGAACATTTTTTTTCAATCTTTTGATTAGTTCTCTAATGGTGATTATTAAATTATTGTAGTTTAGTTTAACATACTCTTTCCATGTACTCTATATTGACACCCAAATATTCTAATGTATCATTCTCCCAATCAAACAGGCTAGTCTGTCTTAAGTTTTTGTTGATCTTTTTGTTAATTAGTAATGTTTTGGATTTATTATGATTGAATTTAAGCCCTGAAATTCTTTCAAACTTGCTTAAGGTATTTATAACATCATACAAAGAATCATCAATATCACCGAATGCTAACAGCATATCATCAGCAAATAATTGTATCTTAGGACAATAGTCCTTATTAATTTGAAAGCCTTTTATATTTTGCTTGTTTCTGATATATGTAGCAAAAGGTTACACTGAAAGAGAAAACAAAAATGGTGACAAAGGACAACCTTGTCTACTTCCCTTGAGGATTTCTAGTGGTGAGGATAGACATGGTCCGATTTTCACATAAGCTTGTGCCCCACTATACATTTTCAATAATACGTTGACAAAATCTGAGAAGAATTCAAAACCAATCAGAATTCTTTGTAGATAAAACCAACTAATAGAATCAAAAGCCTTTTCTATGTCTAGGCTGATAATAGTTGTTTTTTGTATTTGCATGCTATGTCTATTAATGATAGTAATTTAATAATGTTATTTTGCACTTTTCTATGAAGAAGGAAGCCTGTCTGATCATTATGTGTTAGATTAGATACTATTTTCTTTATCCTATTAGCTAATATTGTCATGAAAATTTCATAATCAATGATTAGTAATGAAATTGGCCTATATGAATCGCAAGATTTGGGGTCCTTACCTTGTTTTACTACGGAGGAGATAATTGAGTATTTCCACAATGGGGATGTTATATATTTTTGCTTAACCATAGTAAAGGCACTCATCATTTTCTTTATTATATATTCAGGAAAAATCTTATATACTTCAGGAATTATTCCATCCAGTCCTGGAGCTTTATTATCTTTTAACATTTTTATTTGCTCTTTCTCTTCTGTTAGTGTTATTTGTTTATTTAATATGCTATTTTGTTGCATTGACACCTTAGTAGTTATATTTTTCTTAAATAAAAGTATTTATTACATTATCTGTCCCCAAAAGTGGTGTGTTATTATTTATATCTTTATAGTAGTTTTTGAACACTTCTAATATGCCCATTAAGTTAGATGTATGCTTAACTGAACTATTACTTTTATATTTAATCTCATTAATATTTTGATTGTTTATTTTTTTGGATCTTACCACTATTTTATGTAGATATTTGGGATTTACAGCATAAGATTGCAATTACAATTTTTCCAGGTTTATGGCTACCTTATGATTCAGAACCTCTACATATTTTTGATTTAACTTAGTAATTTTGTTATGTGCTACTTTGTTATTTGGTTTTGCATCCATTTTTATTGGTTCTATATTATAAGAATGAAAGCGCATATGTGTGACTACATAAAAGTCGACACATAATGCACGAATCCTGAAAATAGCGAACTGCCACATAAGCAAATTTTTCCCTAGAGAAAAAACTTACGTGGCTATTCACTAAAAAATATGATTTAACATCACAAACAGGTGGGGGGGTGTTGCCTCCCACACCCGCCTAACTAAATATACTAACTCTATGATCACACTATAGGGAAGGGAAGGGAAACTCAGTGAAGTTGGCCAACCATCTCTTTGCCCTATGACATATTCATCAAATCGCTTAAATGTGATTCGATGAATATGTGTCACTGTTTCTGTGTTCACTTGAAAGCATTTCTGTGCTTCTAATATAGACCCTTTTTATCTTGTCTATGTTTTTTTTTGTAAGTCTAAAAGTTCTTTGTCCCACTCTTTCCTTTCTTTAAGATAGCAAGATTTTATTCTACCATATATATAAACCTTAAAGGTGTCCCATCGTATAGTATCAGTCACTTCACCATTATCATTTGTTTCCATAAACATGTCTATTTCTTTCATTATCCATTCCCTAAAGTCATTTAACTTAGTTATGTAACCAAGAATTCTCTGTAAAAATCTTAAATCATCTGTATGTGTAGTTAGTGTAAGGTTTATATTATGGTCTGAAAGTGGACAAGTCATTATAGATATGTCACTTATTTTAGATTATATATTATTTAATACAAACACCTTATCAATGTTTGTTAGTGTACCAAACCAATATGAATAGCGAGTATAGAATAAGGAATAATGTTCTCTTAGACCATGTATATCTTTAAGGTTCATCTGGTTTGTAAAGTCATTTAACTTCTTGGTTTGAGATGTTAGTTTTATTTTACCATTTTTAGAAGTATCATTGCTTGATAATAGGCAATCACCTCTTGCTATAATTTCCCCTTTTGCATTTAAGGTAATCAGGTCCAGAAATGTGTTAACATATCTGTTTTGGTATCTAGACTGTATTAAATAAAGTATAATACTTCCTATTGATTTCCAAAATAACCATGCTTAGCATCTCATCTTTATCTGAAATTGTATCTATAATTCTTGGCATAGTGTAAGTATTTTTCCATAGAATAAGAGTGCCCTTTCTCTTAGTCTTAAAACATAAATCAGTCAGAATGGTACAGTCATTGAATGAGTATTTTTGTAGGTCTTTTTTTTAATAGATGGGTTTCCTGTAAAAAGATGATCTGGGCTTTATGCGTTTTGATATATTTAAGCAAACCAGCTCTTTTGACATTATTGCTTAAACCATTAATATTTAATGATAAACATTTATAAGCCATTGGCTGTTATGTGTATATTAATGTGTATATTACTAACTGAAAGACCTTTTTTCCATGTTGACTTGAAATCTACTGAAAACTTACTTATCATGGATGCATAATGTGCATTAAGCACTACTTTCAAAAACCCAAAACTATTTACAAACACATAAACGAAACATAAAGTTTCTGGTTTAGTTAAAAACTTAACTAAACCATCCATCCACCACCTCTCCAATACCAAACAACACAAATTATCCATCTCTGTTTAGAATATAGTATAAAAACAAAAAAGAAAAGCATTATAAAAGCAACTAAAGAAATCTGAATCCATGAAATATACATTAGAATGGGAGTGTCCAATATATCTGAAGCTATATAAATATGTCACATATGATAATATCACCTCTAATATGTAGATATGCCAAAAATACACATCAGATCAAATTATGTATAAATATTAAAAGCTAAAGGTTCCAAGACTTTTCAAGAAACATCAGATAATTTAACCATTTTTCCAGCCATCTAACACACACACACACACACACACACACACACACACACACACACACACACACACACACACACACACATTTTGTAATTATACACATGTTATTCATATGTATTAACAATATCTATGTTGAGATCCTTCATCAGGAAGGGGGAGAGATAGAGAGAGAGAGAGAAAAAATGGGGCTTCACAGCCCTATGGCCTAATGGTTAAGGTGTTTGCCTTACAAACACAAGGTGCAGGGTTTGAGTCTCACAAGGGATAATTGGCTAGGCTTAAAATTGCTCGCAAGGGCAGTTAGCTTAGTGCTAATCTATGAACCTATGTTTAGTTACTAAATGTTTAGTTATATAACATAAGTCTGATGTTAATATGCATAATGACTTTTCTAATGCAGCTCCTAGTTCACTTGATGTCATTTAGTTACTAATAGTGCCACTGAATCTGCAGAATGTATGCATCTATAGGAGAACATAGGCATTTTCAAAGGAGTTAAAACACTTTTATCAGAACTAAGTATTTACTATTTAAAGTATCTAATGAAGGATAACAGAATTTCAAGAAAAAACAATTCTAAGTACAACCATTTAACAAGTTCAAAAGGTCAAATTATGTCATCACTGTTGTTTCCTCAAGCTGCAGCTTCATAAACTTGTTAAAAATTATCTAAATAGGCTCATGCACAACAGAATTTGTCTCTAGGGAAGAAAAAGGCATTTTTGGCAGAAAATTCAAATCTTGAAGCTTTTAGAGTTTACAGAAAGCAAAAAACCCACTAAAAAATGCACTTTGGTATAAAGTCAAATTATACTATTACTGAAGAATTAGAAGACATAGATCATTTGTAGTTATTTAAAAGAGAAAATTATGTAAAGTACTTATAATAGGGAAAAGAGAGAAAAGGAACATTGGTAACAAAAAAGAATAGGAAGAAAGAAGAGAGAGAGAGAGAGAGAGAGAGAGAGACAATGTTATTTAAATACTTAGTACTATATGTAATTAGAAAAAGTAGATGTAGAAAGGAAAAGAGAAAGTTAATAATAAAAATGATTCACATTACCTTACAGCACAGAGACTTTCCAGAATCAAATATATTATGATTCATAAAACAAAGAATTTAAAATTAGAAGGAATTTATTCATTTGTCCTTTAGTTTCTTAGTTTTGTTTGCTCCTTCCTTCACAGACTGTCCATTTTTTGTTGCCTGTCTCTTCAAACTCTGAGATGACCATTCCATTTCTTCTATCTTCAACAATATTTTCTTCTTTTGGATAAATTCTACTGTTTCTTGTAGGGAATCAAAGATCTTCACTCCTTCTGGAAAGGTGATTCTTATTCTTGCAGGAAAAATAATTTGAGCTTCAATATTGGCTTTTTTTAAGGACTTAATTTGAGGAACATACTCTTTTCTTCTGGATATGACTGTGGAGGTGTAGTCAATGTGAAAACGAATAACATTTTCACCCATCATGATAGGGGAATTAGTCCAAGCTGATTTCAGCCTAAGTCCTCATCTTGTGAGGAAAGAAATCTATTATAGACCTGGGGTTAGATGAACTCGGAGATGAAGCTGGATTTGTCAGGGACCAATGAGCCCTCTCAATTCCAAAAGAGAGGGATTCAGGCATGTTTAGTGCTGATGAAAACCACTTATTGAGGAACTGAATCATGTTAGCACCCTCTTCTTTCTCAGGAATTCCATATATGCGTATGTTATTCCTCCTTGATCTACTTTCAAGGTATTCCAGTCTCTTAATCAGCCTGGTGTTTTGTTTCAGAAGAACTTCATTGTGATGTTCATTTTCTGTCACTCTAGTATGTAGGTCAGTTATTGTTTCCTCTAAGGCAAGAATCTGTTCAGATTGTGTTTTTACTATTCCATTTAGAAGTTCCAGTTGTTTACTGCATTCCTGTTTGATAATATACATTTTGTTTTCGAATTTATCCATTTTTAGTGAAAGTTCTTGGATGTTTGTTATTATAAGATGTAGTTCTTTCTTCGTTGCACTATCCTGGTGTGGGTTCTTTGAGTTGCTCATCTTGAGATCTCCAGTAGAAAACTTCTTGACAGGAATAATTAAAAAATTATCATGACTATGCATTAATTTTTAGAAAATAAAGAGTCTATGTTAATCTAACTTTTAGTATACTTTTAGTTAGATTTTTCCAAAAATTAAAGGATATTTCCTGTCAGGATATTACAATCTAAGCAGAGCTATGGATTTCTGCTGCTATTAGACTGGCATCTTAGTCACACCCCCCTTACTTTTTTAATAAAACATTTGTAGCACATTTTTGTTAACTTAGAAGAAAAATACATGTCCTCATACTGGCTAAGTTGGAACTTAACATAACTAGACCTGCACTCTGTAGGTTGTTATATATTCCAAGACAGTTATTTTAGAAATTGTACCATTGTAACAGAGCCTCCATATTAGATTTATAAACTACCTTGTCAACTTGATCAATATCTTATTATATTATTGCGCAGGAAAACATCAAACATAGTAGTTCCTTCCATTTGTATTCTCATTGTACATTTACAACTAGAACCTCAGTAAGAAAATATTAAACTGTTTATTGCATGCAAGAATTAAGTAACAATTTTACTTAAGAATTAGATATAATGAGAATATACAAAAAAGTAACCTTTTTTCCTACCTCGCCAACCTTATCTACATGTTGCCACAAACTGCATTCACTCATGTTCACTTCCGCTGATGAAGAGCTTGTTAATGTATTTACCCTAAGACACACTCTCTTCTTTCTTTTTGTGACCTGCGAGTCTTTCATTTAGTTACAGCTGTAGGGGGATAAAGTCAGCCAGCCACTCGGTCTACCATCTTTCTCACCCCCCTTTCTTCTATGAGCCTATCAGTAATGCAATGGATTCGGGTCCTGGGACCATTATGGCCTATCTAGAGTTAACAAAAGCATTTGATAGCATCCCATACCCTGTCATCATTCAGGCAATGTCACATATATCTAGTGATCCATATATTGTTAGGTGGGTAGAAAATGATTATTGGATAGATATCAAAGGGTGAAAATTAATAAATACTATTAAGATTGGGAACCAGATAAGTGTGTGATGCTTATTGCAAGCTGTTACATACTGCAATTCCTATACTTTATAGCTTCTAAATTCCTTAATAACTTAATTTTCCATACTTATAACAGTTTTCAAAGATGGTTTACCAGAAGACAAAATGTCACAAAGTATCTCAATTAATATGTAGATCATGTTCTTTAAACCAAATATCAACTTTTCCAAAATTAGTATTAAATTTATCTATATCATCAAGGCATATCAAAAGGGCTGCATTTCTGATATCATTAGCATATTGTACCATCCAATAGGACTCTGAAACTTTAGAAAACAAAAGGAGAATAAATTTAGATCCTTTTGGAACTCATGCAGAACAGGATAAGAAAAAGGACATAACCAAGTTTTGTTTTCTTTTCATAAAATCGAGTATAGTATTTGCTTTTTTCTGAGTAAAAGAGGCATTGGAGGTCATTATATTAGGAGTATTGAAGTGTGAGTAGCTTGCCCCTTGCACAACATTCTGACAAATGCCCTTTTGTGATCTTCTGATCACAATTTTGTGTACTTGTGGTAGAATATCTAACTATTTCTTAGCAGGCCCACACAAACACAAATATCTTGTTCAGAGCTTCATGTTTTAATGAAAACACTATACTGTTTGCATATTAAATGCATTACCAGTTGGCACATACATTTGAATAAAATTATAGAATATTGTTTGCAGAATGTTATTTATTCATATTTGATTTCTGAGGTAGAGCACTGATCTCCATGGATCTTTTTCAGTCTCAGCCCAGGAGCAGTGGCTGGTTAAGTGACTTGCCCAGAGTCACACAATTAGACAATTGAAACTTAGGGAATTGAACCTTGCTCCATTGGACCACAGCAAACAGCTCCTTAATCCTTTAAGTCAACTGCCAGACAAGGAATTAGTCTAGTTTATCAAAACAGAATGCTTGCATGTTCAGGTTCAATTTTTAAATATATATTTTATGAACGCAAGAGACTAGAGCATTGTTTTGGCTTTATTTAGCTTAACACTGAATATTAATTATCTGATAAATTTAGGAACAATCAGAAAAGAATAGCCAAACAAATTAAATTGGAGTCATTTATTGGCATGCCTTTTCTCATTGGTATACCTCATTAGAGTATTTATTCAGCAAATCTGATAATTAATAATAATAACATTAATAATACATGAGGAAATAATACCTCCAACCTGCAACATCTTGAGATGAGACAAATCACACAAAAAAGTTGGAGGCATTGCCATAACCTTATTACCCTCCCTCATCCAGCAATAGTGAAGTTTTGATATCTCTCCCCTAAAAGTTAAGAACCATAGGAGATCTTCCTTATTGCTGTACATAGCCCCAGGAAATAATAAATCCACTCTAGAAAACACTTTATCCAGGCTACCAACATCAATCATGAAACAATTATTCTAGGCAACTTAAATATAGAATATCAAATTACAAATCACATTAAATCTGACAAAGAATCATTCTACATCGCCATCCATTGCTCTTATATTAGGAATCCTAAGCACATAAAAATGCTATTTAACCTTAGCCTTACTACAGGGTATGTACCTGAACACTGGCGTACAGCAACAGTGGTCCCACTCCACAAAGGGGGTACCTCTACAGACCCTGGGAACTACCGCCCCATAAGCTTAACCAGCCTGGTCTGCAAAGCTATGGAAAGAATCATTATGGAACTCATAAACAGAGACATAGGGGACCTACAGACACTTGACCCCACCCAGTTTGGCTTTGCAAAGGGCAGATCCTGCCTTTTGAACCTGGTTGACTTTTTCGAAACAGTCACTAGAGCCATTGATGAGGGCAAAGCAGTCCATACAGCCTACCTGGACTTGGCTAAGGCCTTCGACACAATACCCCACTCAGGCATCATAGATAAGCTCAACAGCTTAAATGTAAACCCTTATGTCACTAGATGGGTTGCAAACTGGCTAAAGGACAGAACCCATAAAGTTAAAATCGCTGGAGCAATGTCAGACTCAAAGCCAGTCACAAGTGGTTTCCCACAGGGATCTGTACTGGGACCCCTCTTGTTCGGCATTTATTTCTCACATGTTAAAGCAAACATGGGAGGGCTTTGGCTGACAAAGTTCGCAGATGACTGCAAACTAGGCGCCATAGTCGATACACCAGCGGACACATACTTCCTACAAAAAGGCCTCACAGAAACGGACAACTGGTGCCGGAGTCACGGCCTTAAACTAAATGCCAAAAAATGTATAGTCATCCCCTTTGGGAAAAACAAAGTACCCACAAATTATCACATAGACAGCAACCCACTGAGTATGGAAAACGTAATCAGAGACCTACGGACCCAAGTCGACAGTGACCTCTCATTTGACACCCACGTTGCCAAAGTGGTTAGAAAAACATTCTACCTTGCACACCTCATCATGAAGGGATTCACATCCAGATCCAAGGATGTCATTGTACCCCTATACTCCTCCCTCATCAGACCCATGATTGAGTACAATGCCCCATTTGGTATGTACCTCACCCGGCATTTGCAACAGCTGGAGAGACCACAAAAGTACCTCACCAAGAGGATCAAGGGTCTCCAACATATGTCTTATTCTGCTAGACTAAAGAAACTTCAGCTCTATTCAGTAGCATACTGCCTGCTCAGAGGTGATCTCTGCCTGACGTACAAGGCCATGTCCAATCAGGATCTGATGGACATGCTCCACCTCAAAAAATCCAAATCCATCAGGACCACGAGAGCTAAAGACTTAAACTTCGGCACAAGTATGAATAGGACATGCTGGAGGGATAGATTCATAACCCAGAGGCTTCCCATGCTTTGGAACAAGATCCCAGTTCATATTAGGCAGAGCCCCTCACTGACTCTCTTCAAGAGAAATCTTGATGAGTGGATGGGAGATCGTAAATTTACCCCAGGGGTCACATCTGTGTCACTGCTAGACAGGGGCACAGTAAACTAATTCTATTATATAAGGGGACCTTCATTGTGTCACTACTAGACAGAGGCACAGTATTCTAAATTTATTCTGTACATTTTTTGTACCACTTCATGGGGTGGCAAAGCCACATCACTATGGCTAGGCTTACAAATGCCCCAGGGCAGATAGCCTAGTACTACACTATGAAACTATGAAACTACACTATACTGTGGAGCTTTTTCTACATTTGCTTAACTATTTTATTATAAATTTTTCACTGTATTCGTTTTCAATTTTGTAAATTTTCTTGCTTACTTGTACTGTGGAGCTTTTCTCCCCAGACCTCCACTAATAAAGGGCTTTTGCTCAGATGGACTATTCTGGTTAACAAATGTCAAATAAATAAATAAACGAGGAGGGTTCAGAATTTTACAGGTTCATAGGTTTTTACTAAGCTTACGTCCAAGAAGACCATCAAGAAACACAGTCACATTGCCCAGTACTGGTGACCAACTAATCATGGTCACCATTAAGGAGACCTTCTCCACATATCCCAGTGAACATTTGCAGTCAGTCATCTAGCCATCCAGACTGGCTTTAAAGATTGCTAGGGAAGCACTTGATTGATAGTTAAGGGCAGTCTATTCTGAAATGGAGGATATGTTGGGTGAGGTATCTGCCCCCCCCCCATCTGTGGGGTTAATGTGGTAGTATAGTTTTATGTCTTTAGAATGGATGTTTGCTTTACCACTGGTTCTGTTTAGGTGAAGGAGTTCAAAGAGTGTTGAGTGATTCATAACATGGACGGTTAAGCAGAAATCTTCTTTCAGGAGTCTAGCTAAACATATGAGACCTGAGATTGCTATGGTGAGAAATCATTGAGTTTGCCAAGCTGGTTTAGGTGCTTTTCAAAGTACATGCCAAAGGGCACATTAAATTCAACAATGGGCCTAATAAGAGATGAATAAAGGGGGAATATAATGTTTCTGAATCTTCAGAAGATACAACAAAGAATAAACTGTGAAGGCTGAAGAATTTATCCACCACACAGACATGGTGGTCAAAAGAGAGTCATTTTTCAACATACATACATACACACCCAAGTACCTGATGACTGTGCCAGACTTAATTGAAGTATTCATGGAATAAGTTATGTTCTCTTTCCAAATTTAGAAACAGTTATGTTTATGTTTAAAAATATTTTCCTTGCCCTATTTTAAGGTAAACCAGTCCTTCTACCTGCATCTGGGTGATGTATTTAAAGGTACAGGTATGGTATATAAATCAGGGAGATGATCCCAATGTTTGGGGAAGGATAACATAATTTGTTTTAAAATGTCCATGTAGAATTGAAATGTACTTACTTTATTTCAGTTTTCAAAATATACAAGTTAAAAATACATTTAAGATATTCTGATTTGTCTTTCAAAGTAAATATTTTATCTGTTCACTCTGTCTGAGTCAGTATAATAGGTTCATAGGTTCATAGGTAGGTACTAGGCTATCAGCCCAAGGGCATACGTACGCCTAGCCAGCAAGGTTCCATAGCTTACGCCACCCAAGAAAGTTATTTTCCTGTGCCACTGTCCAGCAGAGACACAGAAGTGATCCCCGTGGTGTATTTCCCATTTCTCATCCACTCATCAAGATTTTTCTTGAAGAGTGCTAATGAAGAACTTTGCTTGACATAGATGGGTAGCTTGTTCCAGAGTATAGGAAGTCTCTGGGACAGGAATCTATCCCTCCAGCATGTCCTGTTTATTGTGGTGACAAGGTTAGGTCCCTAGAGAGTGTAGCTCGGAGAGATTGGGATTTCTTTAGGTGTAGCATGCCCAACAGCTCTGGGTTTGACATAGCTTTATATGTTAGTCAGAGATCACCTCAGAGTAGGCGATATGCTATGCAGTTTTTTGAGGCGGTCAGTGTAGGGCATTTGTTTTAGGCCAGTAATCCTCTTTGTGAGGTACTTCTGTGGCCTTTCCAGCTGCTGCAGATGTCTTGTGAGGTACATTCCAAAAGGGGCGTTGTACTCTATAATGGGTCTAATGAGTGACCAGTAGAGGGGAACAATGACCTCTTTTTTCCTGGATGAGAACCCTTTTATGATGAGGTGTGCCATGTAGAAGGACTTCCTGACTACTGTGGCAATGTGACTATTAAAGGAGAGGCTACTGTCCACCTGGGTCCCAAGGTCTCTTATCACGCATTTGGTGTTAAGTAGATTGCTGCCTACGTGGTAGTTCATGGGTACAGAGTTTTTACCAAAGTGGATGACACTGCACTTTTTGGCATTGAGCTTGAGGCCATGGCTCTGACACCAGGCATCTGTTTCAGTGAGGCCCTTTTGTAGGATGTCCACATCATTTGGGGACTTGACTATGGCTCCTAGTTTGCAGTCATCTGCGAACTGCATTAGCCAGAGGCCTTCTGTGTTAGCCTGTACTTCAGAGAAGTAGATACCAAACAGGAGTGGTCCCAGGACAGAATCCTGAGGTACACCACTTGTCACTGCTTTGAGGTCAGATTTGGAGTCTGCAACTTTTACAGTGTGAGTTCTGTCAGTGAGCCATTTGGGATTTATACCTAGTTTAGTGAGTTTAGCTATAATTCCAGAATGGGGGATGGTGTCAAAAGCCTTGGCGAGGTCAAGATAGGCTTTGTGAACCACCTTACCATCATCCACGGCTTTGGTGACTGCCTCAAAGAAGTCAATCAGGTTCAGGAGGCATGATCTGCCTTTCGCAAACCCGAACTGGGTGGGATCCAGAGTTTGGAAGTTACCAATGTCTTTGTCTATGAGTTCCATGATGATACATTCCATGGCCTTGCAGACCAGGCTCGTCAAGCTAATAGGTCGATAGTTCCCGGGATCAGTGGTGGCTCAACTTTGTGGAGTGGAATAACTGTTGCTGTGTGCCATTTATTGGGCACAAAGCCTGATGTGAGGCTATTATTATTAATATAGCTATAATACATGTTGATGAAACAGAAATGCAGATTTTACTATTGATGGTTCAGGTTTCATTAGAGAATGTAATGCATGGACAAAAGGGGATTAATATTACATAACACCCACCCTTGGGAGATACTATATCTATTATACCATGCTAAACTCTTTCATTGTTCACAGTTGCTGGTTTTAATTTTGTGACATATGACTGCTAAGTGTACATAACTGCAAGGGGTTGAGTACTCAGAAATAACAAAATACACTGCAGACAACTGTTCTGTACAGCACACAATGATTACTCACCCGAGTAAGTCAGACAGACAGCCAAAAATTCTTTGTTTCCATCTGTGACTGAAAGATTTCTTGTTATTTATTTATTTTTATAGGCACTCTGCTTCATAAGAGTATGTAATCTCATCCAAATGACACTTTCAGCAAAACATTTCATCAAAGCCTGCCTTTTACCAAATGTTGGTATTCACCTGGTATTGTTATGTTTATATTGGAGAGCATGAAAGTGAAGTGTGGAGATGACATAGCCAAGTGTTTTTTTTTGTTTTAGTTTTTTTTGGGGGGAGGGGAACTTTCAATAAAGTAAGTTTTGTTAAATTAATCATTTCAAGAAAATGGCAAGAATCTGCTTTTGACAAGAAATCAAATCAGAAAACAACACAACAAAAAAGAAAACGTCCAATGTCAGTCACACTTTGCAAGCTAGTCAGCTTACTAGCTAAATCAAACAGCATAACTCTTGGTGTGGTGTAACATTTATAAACATGTTTCCTTTCTTCTTTTTTTTTCCTGTTAAACTCACACTAAGGGCATAGATTGTTGTATTAGTTTTGTTGATATGTTTTATACTTTATTTACATGGGATTTTTTTAGCAATTTATATGTGTGTTTTATTATCTCAATATAGATTTCCATATATGCAGTCCTTCACATTTGTGTACTCTAAGTTTACCTCATAAGTTAGTGTTAGAAACTTCCTGTTTTCTATTGCTATGGGAACTGTTTTTTTTTAATTCAAGCATAGGTTTCCTTATTTCCTTCTTCCTGCAAACCCTATCTTTTTGTGGGGTTTATGTTTTCACTTTCCTTTGGACTTTATTTTTTACCTTTCTGGATGCCCTTTGCTGTTCCTGACCAGGTAATGATGCACTCAAATTTGAGTTTTTAGTGCACTTATTGCTGTAAAGTGGATTTAGCATGTGTCACAATCCTGCTTTCTATTTTGTTTTATTGCTTTCTTAATACTGACTTAAAACGTATTTGAGTCTGGGTGTGTGTTTCTGCTTTTGGCATTCAGGTGACTGAATTGCTGACACTGAAGGGCAGTTTTGAGGGGTGCTGCACTACTGAGTATGCCATCCTTTGGATGAGATGTTAAATCAAGGTCCCATCTGCCTGAGTTGGTGTAACTCAGGTGGATGTAAATGATTCCACTCACCTATCAAAAATAGTAGGAAGTGTTCCCTGATACCCTTGCCAAATTTTCCCAAGTAGTGTAAATTCCACCCTGGGTCTCTACTGAAATAAGGCTACTAGACTGGCAGGAGTAACTGGGTCAAGAAAAGAAAAGTAAAAATGAAAAAAAATGTTTGTTTTGTTTTGGAATTTTTCTGTATTTGGTGAGCGTTTCTATCATTACTACATTACTTTTCATGACAGTGTCAATTTGTTCTGTGAGGGTTCTGTGTAGATGGCTCAGTACTGTATTTTTTTCTGAGAAGCATCTTGTTTCTCACAGGGTTCATACAGAAATAAGAACCATATTATTGTTGTAGTTTATTCTGTAATTCTAGGAGTTCTAGTCTGGACATTATCAAGCAGTGTTATACTAAGCTTGCAGTTGTGTGAGCTGTTTGAACCAACTACCAGCTCAGAAAGGATGCCCAACCAAGGAAGCTAATACTGTATTACATCAGGATCACTTGTGTGCTCATAAAGCACAAGTCCCAGTCTCTCCATGCAGAATAAGCCTTATCTTAATCTACAATAGGCACTCATTGTCAGCAACCAGGCACCAAGTCCTAGATTCAGAACCTTGAATTGTGCTTTTATTCATGAACCACCACTCTCTCAACTAAAGTTCTGATTTATCTAAAAAACTCAATTGTCTGGAAGAATTTTTCAGTGCACAGAACAGTATAAAAAACATGACAGTGATTTAAAAAAATGTATTTCAACCCTAAAGCAGCAATTGAGAAGAACATTTGGCAAGCCGGTGATTACCTCTTCTGTGGACTGTGCAACACAGTCACTTCCAAGTTAGGATGTAGCCAAGCACAAAATGATAAGGCATTTGAGTTTGAAATTAAGTACATAATTATTCTATAATGTTCTAAACTACACTGAGGCATAACTAGTCTAAGTGGATTTCTTCCATTAGATTCATAAAGATAGTGTGCTTTTCCACAAGGCGCTGTTTAGTGACTACACTATGCTGATAGAAAATAAGGGTCTATATTAGAATGCTGAAACGTCACTTATGCGGATCCCGAAATGCCGACACATACACAGCGAATCTCAAGAACACCGAATGTCCTTAAGTGCAAAATTCAAAATATTGGATTGCCATAGTTGGCCAACTCCACCGCTCGCTACATATTGCCTACCCAAACAAAATAAATATGAATGTATTACCATATATGCACTTACCTTAACCTGCACCCTAACCCTAAGGTCAGTAATTATTGCACATTTACATTAGGGAGCTATACCAGATAAGGGAATCTCCTACTGATGTTTTACTGCACTAAACATGGTGTGGACAACTATGGCGATTCGGTATTTTGAATTTCGCGCTTAAGGACGTTCGGTGTTCATGTGGTTCGCTGTTTATATGTTGGCCTTTTGGGATTCACGTAAGTGAGGTTTCATCATTCTAATATAGACCCAGAAAACAACACTGTTTATAAAATTTGCCATGTTCCTGCTCGACCTGTGTCAGTCACAACTAAGATTATGAATCGCATAACATCCCAGCCCTCTTATTGTATGATGGAGAATTGTGTTGCAGTTGAACTAATGTACTTCTGGTGGTAACAGCAGGCAAAATACTATACTCTACACTCAAATATCACTATATGCATGGATGCTACAACCTAGTATGTTGCATTCTAGTTGCTAATGGAACAGGAGTACCATGCTGTTATATTAGTTGTGCCATGGTCAGCTCTGGTCCGCGGTTTTGGCCAGCTGTGATTCACAGACATTTCTGGTGCATTGGGCATGACTGTGAAGTAAGGGATAGTTACATGCATTCAAATCAGGGTAACAACCTGTGCTGCCAGCCCCACTGATGGGAGATTCATGTTGTCACATGAGAGGGGTGGCATGAGTGCGCACTGTGTTTATATGTGTGTGTGTGTGTTTGTGTGTTTGTGTGTGTGTGTGTCTGTGCAACTCTGTAGAAACACTCATCCTTTTTATACAGAGTTACATACAGTAAACATCGATATTGTTATACATAAATATCTTGCTTTGCATGATACTGGTTTCTGTAGCACATAGGCGACTTTATTCCTGCTTAAGGTGGTGGTAGACCTCAGTAGCATAGCCATACATTTATGGATCTCCCTTACATTATACGGTAAAACAATTCACACATTTATGATCTGCAGACAATGGTAAGGTGACTTACTTGCATACCTAAAACATACCTTACCCTCCCAGGTATGCAACTGTGTAAGACAGTAATCTGTGGTGTAAAGGGATGTTTATGAATTGTGCAGTGCTCTGGCATGTGATGTGATATTTACTGAGTACCTGCTCTTTGCAATTACAGAAGTCATTCATGAATATTGTCCCTGAATGAAAAGGACATAACAGTTATTGAGATAATTATTCCTGATTAATGACTCATTATTCAAACCAACTCCCACTAAAGCAACAGGTTAAAAAACACATTGTAGCTATAAAAATCTAAGTAAGTAGTCCCAAAAACATCAGGTTCACATGAAAAAAGCACAATATTTTTTTTTTTTGCAAGTACCAATGCAGTTCTATAATGTTGTAAAGTATACTTGTGTTGTTATATTTCTGTGTTTCTTACAGCATTCATAGTCTTTTTTATATACAAAATGTTTCAAAATTACTAAACTTGCACTCAAAATTTCCATCCTGTTATCTTATGCAAGTGGTATAAATATGTGATTCTGCATGCTCAGTACCACCTGACACAGAAAGGAAAACAGCCTAATCTTAAACTTTTGATAATTTTTCAAAATGCAGTAGCCATATTATCAGCCAGTGGTTGTAGTTCTGCTGGGATTTTTTCCCTTCTGTTCCATGCATTTGCCCCCTTAAGCTTCATCCTCCAGATCTATCCTGGCCATTTTGGAGTATATCTGAGTATAACTTCACTTTTGGCAGGTATTATAGTTGCTTAATACATGCAGAGTGCTGACTGCATTTTAAAATTGAAAGAAAAAAGCTACTATAGTGATGTTTTTACCCCAGAACCTGACTACGGACAGTTTGTTTTAGCAAGGTTTGTATGCGAAACTCCAGCTGCCCCACAGACAGCAGTCTATCCATTACTACAACAGAAACCTATTAACCACACTCAAGTAAACCAGCATCTTTAAAAATCTACCAGATGATTTGCACAGCCATGCAAATGGCAAGAAGTGCACAGCTAATTGAACAGTATTCAAGAGCTGTAAGATACTTCCAGTGCCATATTTTTTCAAGCTGGTTGTTCATGGGAATAGCTAACACTCCTCAGATATTACAAAGAATTCTAACATATGTTATACATTGTAAAAATTCACAAAAAATTGTAGCATCAGTGGCTTAAAAAATACACTTGCCTTTGGTGCTAAAACAGCAAAAGGCTGTGGGTTCTATTCCCACTCCAGGTGAATAGTTTCATTTTTTTCAAATTGCTAACATTGCAGCAGTAGGGGGGATGCTGTACTTTTGAATGTGTTGTCTTTTGGATGATATGTTAAAATGAGGTTCCATCTACTTGAGTTGATGGTAGCTCAGGTGAGTGTAAAAGATCCTGTGGCACTTAAAAAACAGTAAGGGTTCTGTATTGAAACAATCATACAATAATTAAAAATACAATACCCTACTTAAAATATTTATCAACATCCCTTCTCCCCATTATATATTATAAAATGTACAATATTGAACACAAACTTCATAACACTTTATATTCCACATCCTCCTTACTCTTTCATCCATAAATACTTTTCTGAATTTCTTTTTATTTAGTACTTATCTCATTTTATTATACACAACTTCATTGCACCTAGCCAACCAAGTATGCCAAATGCATGCAAACATTTTTCTCTATTATATCCTACTTTTTATCTCCTATATAAAATAATTTGCATATTTTTCAATGTTCCGTTTATCTCCCATTCCTATCCAGATTATTTTTTTTCATTTTTTTATGCTCTAAAAATATGCTGAACTAGTTCTTCCTTGTTACACATAACATAACCATTCAGATATCTATTTCTGCTTCATGGCTGACTTTATTGGAATTTTACTGATTAACAAACTTCGCAAACAAAAAAACTTCACATTCCTTACTATATTTATATTTTTCTACTTAGAATAGATTCTTTAATTTTACTTTCTATTCCCTGCCAAGGATCATTTCTGTAATATTTATCCATAAAGTTTTGATGACAACTTATTCTGGTTTTATGTCACTTCTTTTACATACATTTTCCATTTTTTTATTTTATTTACATATTCAATGGTTTCTCCTTCATTCTTTTAATCTCTATTATACTTACTGGATTTCATCAATTTGAAAATGTATTCATATTTCACATTTAGTATTTTAGTTACAACACCTTTTTATTATTTTTTTTTTTTTGCATAACATTCAATATCTAAAAGCAATTCAATATCTAAAATAATTGCAAAGAGCTCAAATAATGACTGATTTATTAAACCCGAACTGCATCTCTTTTGTATTGCATACTATATACCTTTTTTACAGGATATAATCCAAATCCCAAAGTGTTACGAAAAACAACTTCTAAAGGATCATTTTTAAGCTTTCCCAGAAATATCATTACCTAAGTATGCTAGCTTTCTTAATATTACCAAACGTATCAAGTAAACTTTTTTCTAAAAAGATATGTCATATGATTTCCATGCAACAATCTGTGTCTTGTATTAGACAGAATATACTAAAGTAATAGAATAATTTATTTCCAAGTTTAAACTCTAATAGTTGAGTATCATCCCTAGTGAGCTATATACCACCTATTTTATTTGTTTGTTCAAATCCTTATTTTTTCCACTATTAAGTCTAATCCAACCATCCTCAGAAGAAAACACAAATCCTTCTTGACAGCACTTACCCATACCTTGTTTTTAACTATTATAATAGTGCCATCTGCATAACACATCATTATAGGCAACTTCATTAAAGCGTATTGATCATAGTTCATGTTCTAAAGGTGCCCTGTATTTGCATTTTATTTATTTATTTAATGATTGATTGATTGATTGATTGATTGATTGATTGATTGATTGATTGATTAAGCTATCCCCCTGAAAATTTTTCTCAGAGATAAAAATCCCTGCAGTGGCATCATGAAAGACTGAACCCACAATGCCTTACCACATAAATTAATGTGCAGGGTGCTGTATTTCCAAACTACATGTATCAGTAGTAGTTTCTTACTTTTCAGAAAAATAAGATGTTAACTAATTCTTGTGGATAGAAAGTCTCAAACTAAAAATAAACATGATCATGTAGCAGTAAAACCACAATGTAAATAAGATGCTGCTCCTCTAAAGACTTATTGTTGCTTACCCACAATGCACCACAGTTGAATGCAAATAATTTCCCAATACCTACCACCACAATTTTGTAGGTATGACTATAGACAAAAAATGAGTAAGCAGTGAGCCTTAAACATCAAGCAACACACTAAAATTTCATTTTTTTCTAAAATTGCTTATAACTTTAACATGAGGAGGATAACAGGAAATTGAATTATAAAACAATTATACTTCTAAATATGACCAATATATTTTAAGTCCCCATAAATCAGATTTTGTCTGACAGTTATTTCTTTGTATTTTCTAATGGAATTTATTACCAAACTAAAAAGTATTGTACTCATTGGCCATCCCTGACATACTCCACTTGTAAATTCAAATTCCCTGCTTAACCAAATATTTACCAGTACCTTTGTAGTTGCATTTTAATCAATGCCATTAAAAACTAATAATGTTATCTAGAATATCACACTGTTTTAAAATATTCCATAACTGATTATGAGTTATATTATTTTATACATTTTAATGTCACACAATCATTTCATTAGGTAGTTTAAATTGTTCAGCCCATAACCATCTTTTTTTTCTTTCTGACAAGCTATTCATAATAGCAAAGGATCTCAGTCTGTTATTTTTGCTTTAAATAAGTTCATGCTATAAATGTACTAACTTTCCCTTTAAGCAACTAGTCTGGATTGACAAGTCACATTATTTTATATGTGAATAGACAAATATTACATTTTACAACCTGTCATAATCTATACTTTAGTAGTCACTTTATTATGATTTCCTTAGAGAATTCATATGTAGTTGTCAATTTGCAAATATTGCCAGTACATTTGTCAGATAATGACCTTTGACACTGTTTAAATAATCCCACAAGAGATTTAGTTAGATCACAGGACATCAGGTTATGCTTGACCAGAAAGACAGAACAGGATAGCAGCTTTCAGAGCTAATTAAAAGTAATGGAGCAGACTTGTTTTAATTTACTTTTTTATGGAATCAGAGGGAGGAACTGATGAGACTGGTGCATGTTTAGAATTACAGCAAGAATTAAAAGAGTATGGATCAGAGCTTAATGTGGTTTCAGAAATCTGAAGATTACATATAATGAAGGCAGGAATGTGAACAACAGCAAGACAGATGACACAGTACCTGTTTCCAAGACATAACTGGAAAATGTTTTAAGGACTCTAAAACCAAATAAAATCAGTGAACAAAATACTTTAATTTGTATTGAACTGAAAAAATTAAGATGTATGGCCAGATTCACAAAGTGTTCTCAAATCACACTAAGCAAATCTGTGTGATGAGCTATGCACAGGGTGTGTGTGATTCACAAACACAAGGTCCACAAGTTGAGCAGGCCAAGAAGTATGGTCAGACATGGTGTATGCTAATGAATTAGTAATGGCATGTGCATGGTCAGACATGGTATATGCTAATGACATGGTGACTAGCAGCATTATGAGCTTCTTGGGTTATGTCAATGAGGAAAAACAAGAATGTGGAGTGATTCATGAATGTATAAATGTCATGCAATGGGGGCTACGACCATTGCATATTTGAACTTTGATGAATGTTCATATTCAGACTAAGGGAATCACTAAAGTAAGTTAGGGGCTATTGCCACATTAGTAAATGTGTATCTGCAAGAGGCTGTTACTGCTGCTGTGCCTGATGGTGGGAGAATCCCTTATTGGGAGATCAGGCCATCCAGATGCATTTAATGTTGCATGGTCTCTGCAACAATGACATTGTGGATTGGTATTGTGTAGGTATACACACCATCCAATACTGTGGACATGCATCTGCCTTATCAGCAGCATTGTAGAGTTTGTGGAGTACCTATGTCAGTGAATATTAAGGTATGCATGACTTTACACATATTAGCTACAGGGACCTTTCAGTGACCTACTGGAGACACAGTGGGGGTTACCTTGTGTATCTGCCTCAAGAAAATGCCATGCTTCACAATGTGGTGGTGCACTTGTGGTTCTCACATACCATAGAGAAAACAGCCAATGGTATGCAGGATTTATATGCTGTTGCCTATTTTCTTGAGGTACTGGGTGCTATAATCTGTACTAAAATTGAAATAAAGGTCCCACCTGTTGAACTGAGAAGGATGCGCCTGAACTGCAAAGGATATCACTTCATCAACTGCCAGGTGGTCTGTAATGCACAAGGTATCATCTACAATATGTGTGTGCAAGCCACCCAGGCACTTATCATGACTCCCAGACATGGCACACCTGCGACCTGTACCATTGCTTTGTATGGGATGATTTCCCATGGGCATCTTGTTGGTGATGCCCATTATGCCTTGAAACCCTGGCTCATGACACCCATAAGAAGTCCACAAAATCAAATACAGCAGGGATACAACCATGCACAAACAAGGAACATTATTGAACATGCACTAGGGCTGCTGAAAATATGCTTTCCCTATCTGAATTCATCTAATGGCCCTTTGCAGAATGATCCTGGCACATGAGCAAAAGTATTGTCAATGTGTACAGTGCTGGACAATATCATAGGTCAGCGCAGACTGGACACTTGCAGAAGCTGCAGTCTGCAGCAGACCAGACATTAGAGACTGAGCCAGATGAGGGATCACTGGAGCAGCCAGCAGGAGTGGATGATCATGCCAAACATAGGCAGTTGTAGTATGCTCTGGCACTTGCAAAGAGGTAGAAGGTTGCATATATCTTCAGAGCATGGTAGGCAAGAGTAAAACAGATATTATACAGTAAAGTGATGCATGCAAAACCAACACCAGGCTGTGCTTGCCATTGCATAGGATGGACACACTGTGCATCAAACACAGGCAGCCAAAGTAGCAATGTTCAACGGACAGGGCACAGTTATCATTTACACAGACTGGGGATGGAAGCACAAGAGTGGACATCTATCAATGGGGAATGTGTGAATGATAAGGACTGTTAATGTAAAACATGCTGCTTTGTGTATTGCTTGTCAGTATTGGTGGAGGTTTTAATGTAAAAGACTTCATGAATGATCAGTATCATTTGAAGTGTGTGAGTGTGTGTGCAAGAGTATGAGAGTGTGAGTGTGTGGGAGTGTGAGAGTGATGTACTGGGGGTCTGTGGTGCTGCAGGTGTGGGCCTGCTGGGATGCAACCTTAGCAGTAATTGCAGCTATGTGGCTCAGTGTACTGGACAAGTCCAGGACATGTTTGGCAGAAGTTTCACATACTGTGCATACCCACAAGAATTGGCTCTACCACGAGTTGCTCTTGATGTGGCACAACCCTGGCTAGATGTTAGTGTGCTCCATGACCATACGCAACCTCTAATATCAGGGATGTCATTATCATAGCTGCCATGACCTTGAGGGCATCCTCTCATGAGTGTAAATACCTCCACAGCAGATGTTTCCATGGAAGAGCTAGTGCTGCAGGAGCAGGATCATGGTCATCCTTGGCCACAGTGTAGAATGGATTCATGGATAGCCCTCACCACTGTTCAATGAGCCTGGCAAGATATGGCACATTCCAATATCTGACTGAGTCTAGCCAAACAATCACTCATCTGGGACATATACTCCCATAGGTCATTACACACACCCTTATCACTCTCACTAGCTCTGTCATGGCTGAGGTGGTACTAGCCTGTGTCTCTATGCTGGCCATGCATATATGTCAGGTTGTAGCCACTGACACCAGCCTCAGGGAAGGGTGGTAATCATGTTTCCAATAAGCACCATAATCCACCCTCCTGTGTGCACCTCTCTGCCTATGGGTACTAGTATAAGATTCTGAAATGTGTCTGCTAGGAGGCAAGACACTTCTCTGACTGATAGTGTCCTCATTAACCTGTGCTACCTTTTTGGTGTGTTTATCCTGGGTTTCCACAGGCATACAGATTGTGTCTATGGTATATGTAGGGGATGCAGTGCTCATATTCCCTGTGTCCAACACACACATACTCTACAATACCTGACTACACCAGATCATCCCCACCATCACTATCAGAGATGCGGATGCTCCAGCATCAAGCAGGGCAATTCCATGGTGCTGGTACCAGATAAAGAATCATCTGTGAATACACCAAAGTTACAAATACCTACATAAGTATGACACAGCAGCAGAAATATAAATGAAACTGAGATTTACAAATATTAACATTATAAAACTAAATAATTTAATTGCATACCTAGTTCAGATGTCATGGTAGTGGAATCCCTGATGTCCCTGTATAATATAAATTAGACAGAATTAATAATTTGACAGTGAATAAGGGGTGCAAAGGAAAATCTGACACAGAAGGAGATCAGCATACCTAGAGCATATCCACTAGATTGTCTTCATGACTGCTCCAGCATTACTCTAACATTTAGCATCACATTGTGGGACTATGTGGAGGTCCATTGCCTCTAAAAGAGGTCAGTAACTCCTCCATGTCCATGAGGTGTGGTTAATTTCACAGCCACCAAGACATTGACCTATGTCCCCTTGCCAGGTGTTCAGATCTTACTTTGATTGCATGTAAAATTTCAATGGCCCCACAGCTCACCATCTTATAACTCTAGTCATGGCCAACAGCCACATTAACATTTGCCAAGACATCTTCCCACACAAGGTCCTGGTAGGCCTGATCAGCAGTGTGCAGGCCAAAGTTCTATCATCTATGGAGATGGTGGACCTGGAATAGCACCTCATTCACTGCATCAAAAAGCTCTGGCTTAGGTGTCAACGTTTTGCAAGACTCTGTAATGTGCTTTTGCTTCCTGTTTTTTTAAGCTTTACTCTGTAGATATGCAAAAGAGTGGCTGCCAAATTCTTATTCAACCATTCTCCATCTTACCTTGTTATTTCTGTGCCTGACAGTTATATATATCTCAATCCACACTCTTAATTAATGTCAGTCATATACGGTTTTTGAGCAAATGTCTCCAACAAAACAATACCATAGTATTGCAACTGACCAAGGTAATGTATACAATAGTCACCTTTTTGTATTGAAATTGGTATCACAAGCACACAACTAAAGTGTTGAACTATGATCTGAGTATGTGCCGGTGGGTGTGTCCCCCATTATGCTTAACAATCTTTCAGCCCATTTACAGTCCACCCTTTAATCCATCTTCCAAAAATATTTACAAGTATTGATACTTTTATTTCATATTATGTCAACAATTTCAATAATAGTTAAAATGTGGACTTGTAAACAGTAGCACTTAGAAACAAAACTTTACTTTGTCTTAATTTTTCTGAGTTTCAGCTGATAGAAATTCAGAAATTACTGCCTATGTCTTCTTCTGTAGCAGAATGAGGAACTGTGTCTCCTGTCATTTTTATATTGTGCTGGATGTGATTATGCTAACTATATCTGAACTCATTATAATTTCTGAATTACTCAATTTTCATAATAAGAACACCTGGTAAGCATCATGCTCATTTATCCCTGATGCTGTGTACACACCTGGGTCCCTACTGGCATCATTGCACATGGGCAGTCCAAGCCATGCCTCTGCGGGGAGTTGTAATTCCACATCTAACCTTATGTAAATGGAGTCACTTTAACAGCACATACAAGGGCGAATTGCCATGTTTCACATCTGAAACTGACATTGTGACCCATAATAACACAGTATCTATATTACCCTAGCCGACCATCCATCACAAAATTAAGGTGCCAGTTGCTGACTGCTGGTGCGTGGCAAATAGTACACATAAGAACTGCTTTGGGTCCATTTCTCTGCCATTTTTCCTCAGATTCTTCAAACTGAGACATCTTGGCTGGAAAAGGAAAAGCTAGGGCTCTTTTTAGCATGCACACGTGGTGTATGGAGGAGACAAAATCATTCTCTACCTTCTCCATAAGGATTACAGTCAGAGACTCCTGCAGGATGGCACTCAAGGGCCTCAGTATAAGACTAAAACCTAGAAGAGTTTGTCCCAGGCTGTTACCTGTGCCACTGGCATCCCAAACATGGGAGTATTGTGTCTTCACCATTACAGTCACATATGCTACCACAATCTTGACCCAACTGGCTTGTGGTAAGATGAAGGTTAAAAGCAGTTACCACATATGTAATGTAAGTGGAAGTTAACCAAGCTATTTGAAGTTTATAGGAAGCTGTATAGGAGAAGATTGGAGAACCTAAAATTGCATTTGGTTATGTATACTTGTTGCAGAATGTACAACTTTTAATATTAAAAGTAGTACAGTCTCAGTTTCATACAGTATAGCATTCACAAATCACTGCCACTTCTGTGATAACTTCCATATTTCAAAGGGTGCAATATGACTGTGGAATGTTATTGCATGAGGACATGTGTGTCATGGACAGTCATACTTGATTCCTTCACTTACAACCTGTGAGGAAATGTATGTTTGAGTGGAATTTGTTTCTCTGTTTAAATATGTTTATCTCAGATATCGCATTACTGTGTCTTGGGCTACAGACCCATGTTAGTATGCCTGATAGTGCATTGTGTTAATGCTCTGCCTCTTAGAATGCACGCTGTGGATTTAGGTTCCCTCTGATAGTGCATCGTGTTAATGCTCTGCCTCTTAGAATGCACGCTGTGGATTTAGGTTCCCCTCTGATAGTGCATCGTGTTAATGCTCTGCCTCTTAGAATGCACGCTGTGGATTTAGGTTCCCCTCTGATAGTGCATCATGTTAATGCTCTGCCTCTTAGAATGCACGCTGTGGATTTAGGTTCCCCTCTGATAGTGCATCATGTTAATACTCTGCCTCTTAGAATGCACGCTGTGGATTTAGGTTCCCCTCTGATAGTGCATCATGTTAACACTTTGCCTCTTAGAATGCACGCTGTGGATTTAGGTTCCCCTCTGATAGTGCATCGTGTTAATGCTCTGCCTCTTAGAATGCACGCTGTGGATTTAGGTTCCCCTCTGATAGTGCATCGTGTTAATACTCTGCCTCTTAGAATGCACGCTGTGGATTTAGGTTCCCCTCTGATAGTGCATCGTGTTAATGCTCTGCCTCTTAGAATGCACGCTGTGGATTTAGGTTCCGCTCTTATAGTTCATCATGTTTATACTCTGCCTCTTAGAATGCACGCTGTGGATTTAGGTTCCCCTCTGATAGTGCATCGTGTTAATACTCTGCCTCTTAGAATGCACGCTGTGGATTTAGGTTCCCCTCTGA
Organism: Protopterus annectens; assembly: GCF_019279795.1. Classification (NCBI taxonomy): domain Eukaryota; kingdom Metazoa; phylum Chordata; order Ceratodontiformes; family Protopteridae; genus Protopterus; species Protopterus annectens. Next base: position 661,975,259 of record NC_056751.1, read on the forward strand.
TAGTGCATCATGTTAATACTCTGCCTCTTAGAATGCACGCTGTGGATTTAGGTTCCCCTCTGATAGTGCATCATGTTAATACTCTGCCTCTTAGAATGCACGCTGTGGATTTAGGTTCCCCTCTGATAGTGCATCGTGTTAATGCTCTGCCTCTTAGAATGCACGCTGTGGATTTAGGTTCCCCTCTGATAGTGCATCATGTTAATACTCTGCCTCTTAGAATGCACGCTGTGGATTTAGGTTACCCACTGATAGTGCATCGTGTTAATACTTTGCCTCTTAGAATGCACGCTGTGGATTTAGGTTCCCCTCTGATAGTGCATCGTGTTAATACTCTGCCTCTTAGAATGCACGCTGTGGATTTAGGTTCCTCTGATAGTGCATCGTGTTAATACTCTGCCTCTTAGAATGCACGCTGTGGATTTAGGTTCAGAATGCAGCTGTGGATTTAGGTTCCGCTCTTATAGTTCATCATGTTTATACTCTGCCTCTTAGAATGCACGCTGTGGATTTAGGTTCCCCTCTGATAGTGCATCATGTTAATACTCTGCCTCTTAGAATGCACGCTGTGGATTTAGGTTCCCCTCTGATAGTGCATCATGTTAATACTCTGCCTCTTAGAATGCACGCTGTGGATTTAGGTTCCCCTCTGATAGTGCATCATGTTAATACTCTGCCTCTTAGAATGCACGCTGTGGATTTAGGTTCGGCTCTGATAGTGCATCGTGTTAATGCTCTGCCTCTTAGAATGCACGCTGTGGATTTAGGTTCCCCTGTGATAGTGCATCATGTTAATACTCTGCCTCTTAGAATGCACGCTGTGGATTTAGGTTCCCCTCTGATAGTGCATCGTGTTAATACTTTGCCTCTTAGAATGCACGCTGTGGATTTAGGTTCCCCTCTGATAGTGCATCGTGTTAATACTTTGCCTCTTAGAATGCACGCTGTGGATTTAGGTTCCCCTCTGATAGTGCATCATGTTAATACTCTGCCTCTTAGAATGCACACTGTGGATTTAGGTTCCCCTCTGATAGTGCATCGTGTTAATACTCTGCCTCTTAGAATGCACGCTGTGGATTTAGGTTCCCTCTGATAGTGCATCATGTTAATACTCTGCCTCTTAGAATGCACGCTGTGGATTTAGGTTCCCCTCTGATAGTGCATCGTGTTAATACTCTGCCTCTTAGAATGCACGCTGTGGATTTAGGTTCCCCTCTGATAGTGCATCATGTTAATACTCTGCCTCTTAGAATGCATGCTGTGGATTTAGGTTCCCCTCTGATAGTGCATCGTGTTAATACTTTGCCTCTTAGAATGCATGCTGTGGATTTAGGTTCCCCTCTGATAGTGCATCGTGTTAATACTTTGCCTCTTAGAATGCACGCTGTGGATTTAGGTTCCCCTCTGATAGTGCATCGTGTTAATACTCTGCCTCTTAGAATGCACACTGTGGATGTACGTTCCGCTCTTATAGTTCATCATGTTAATACTCTGCCTCTTAGAGTGCATGCTGTGGATTTAGGTTCCCCTCTGATAGTGCATCATGTTAATACTCTGCCTCTTAGAATGCACGCTGTGGATTTAGGTTCCCTCTGATAGTGCATCATGTTAATACTCTGCCTCTTAGAATGCACACTGTGGATTTAGGTTCCCCTCTGATAGTGCATCGTGTTAATACTCTGCCTCTTAGAATGCACGCTGTGGATTTAGGTTCCCTCTGATAGTGCATCATGTTAATACTCTGCCTCTTAGAATGCACGCTGTGGATTTAGGTTCCCCTCTGATAGTGCATCGTGTTAATACTTTGCCTCTTAGAATGCACGCTGTGGATTTAGGTTCCCCTCTGATAGTGCATCATGTTAATACTCTGCCTCTTAGAATGCATGCTGTGGATTTAGGTTCCCCTCTGATAGTGCATCGTGTTAATACTCTGCCTCTTAGAATGCACGCTGTGGATTTAGGTTCCCTCTGATAGTGCATCATGTTAATACTCTGCCTCTTAGAATGCACGCTGTGGATTTAGGTTCCCCTCTGATAGTGCATCGTGTTAATACTCTGCCTCTTAGAATGCACGCTGTGGATTTAGGTTCCCCTCTGATAGTGCATCATGTTAATACTCTGCCTCTTAGAATGCACACTGTGGATTTAGGTTCCCCTCTGATAGTGCATCGTGTTAATACTCTGCCTCTTAGAATGCACGCTGTGGATTTAGGTTCCCTCTGATAGTGCATCATGTTAATACTCTGCCTCTTAGAATGCACGCTGTGGATTTAGGTTCCCCTCTGATAGTGCATCGTGTTAATACTTTGCCTCTTAGAATGCACGCTGTGGATTTAGGTTCCCCTCTGATAGTGCATCATGTTAATACTCTGCCTCTTAGAATGCACACTGTGGATTTAGGTTCCCCTCTGATAGTGCATCGTGTTAATACTCTGCCTCTTAGAATGCACGCCATGGACTTAGGGTGTCCTCTGATAGTGCATCATGTTAGTACTCTGCCTCTTAGAATGCACGCTGTGGATTTAGGTTCCCCTCTGATAGTGCATCGTGTTAATACTCTGCCTCTTAGAATGCACGCTGTGGATTTAGGTTCCCTCTGATAGTGCATCATGTTAATACTCTGCCTCTTAGAATGCACGCTGTGGATTTAGGTTCCCCTCTGATAGTGCATCGTGTTAATACTCTGCCTCTTAGAATGCACGCTGTGGATTTAGGTTCCGCTCTTATAGTTCATCATGTTAATACTCTGCCTCTTAGAATGCACGCTGTGGATTTAGGTTCCCCTCTGATAGTGCATCATGTTAATACTCTGCCTCTTAGAATGCACGCTGTGGATTTAGGTTCCCTCTGATAGTGCATCATGTTAATACTCTGCCTCTTAGAATGCACGCTGTGGATTTAGGTTCCCCTCTGATAGTGCATCATGTTAATACTCTGCCTCTTAGAATGCACGCTGTGGATTTAGGTTCCCCTCTGATAGTGCATCGTGTTAATACTCTGCCTCTTAGAATGCACGCTGTGGATTTAGGTTCCCCTCTGATAGTGCATCGTGTTAATACTCTGCCTCTTAGAATGCACGCTGTGGATTTAGGTTCCCCTCTGATAGTGCATCATGTTAATACTCTGCCTCTTAGAATGCACGCTGTGGATTTAGGTTCCGCTCTTATAGTTCATCATGTTTATACTCTGCCTCTTAGAATGCACGCTGTGGATGTAGGTTCCCTTCTCACTTTTCTATTCCAACTGCCTTATTAAATTAATAAGTGAGTTTGTAGCTCATTCAAGTATATTAGCTGGAACTTAATCATATAACATTAAGATTTTCATTGTATTTGTATTCCTCTCTCTCCCCCCACCCTCTTTGCTGTTATTCATTCCATTACATGCACACTCACATACATACACGCACCTGTGCACAATTCTGAGGCATTATGGATTAACGTAAAGCAAACTTGATCTGTGTCAGTTAATTACTTTAAAGGGTAAACTCTCCTATATCCTGTTATTGTAGGGTTGTTATTGCTGGGCACATGTATTTGTGTAATAAGTAGTCATTTGAAATGCCGGGACCCCGTAGAGCGAGTCTCAATATAAGGAAACTGAATGGCTGAAAAAACAGACTTAAATATACCAAGTCTGAGATGTCCATGTATTAGTATATTACTTTTTCTGTGAGGTATGGTGATCTTGGAGTTGGTTCATATAAGTTCAGGGGTTATGAAGTTTAAAGGAGAAGATCGGTGTTTGAACTGTGGTCTTCTCCTCGATCTTTGGGCTTTTTTTTGATGTGTTGGCACTTAGCACTTCAAGTGGTAACATTACAATAGGCAGCTGTTTAAATGTAATATTGTGTGCACGAGTCTCTGAATCTGTCCTCTGTTTCTGTGTAAGTGGGTGAGTATGTGGTTGTGAATGTGTGTGTGTGTGTGTGTGTGTGTGTGTGTGTGTGTGTGTGTGTGTGTGTGTGTGTGTGTAGACATTATTCGGTATTTACATAACTTATATTTTTGATGTAAAATAGTTCCTCCGACTACAGCAAGTATATACCTTACACCAACTCTGAAACATTAGATGGAGGAAATATTTTACTTCAATTATATAAAAATATATATTTACTAAAAATAAAACACATATAAAAAATAATTTAGTTGATAGACGAATTGGCACTTGATTTTTTACTTCAGTGTCTGAATGTAAGATGAGGTCAGTGAAAGCTATTTCCCCTGGAAAAAGAAGACCTCCAACAAGGTGATGAGGGAAGCTGGTAAGAGACAGGGTGGGAGAAAACATATATTCATAAAGTTTATAATTATGGGACTATAATCCAAATTTATGTAGACTCAGAGTAACATTTGTGTGTACAGTTCTATCTCCTTGCTATTTTATGAGGATCCCTATTTTAATTCCTAGGACTTTAATTGCAATTGTCTGAATCATGAGAATGTTAAATAAATGCATGAGACTGCATAGTAAGTCTGAGGGTGTCATGCATTTGAGTGTTCCCTTTACTCCATGGTACAGTGACCATGGAATGCATTTATACAGTTACTAGGTTCATAAGTTCATAGGTTGGTGCTAGGCTATTGGCCCTAGGGCCTATACAAACCTAGCCATAACAATTCCCTGTCTATTTCTTCCCACACTAGTTACTAGGGGTATGTTGGGACATAGACCCTTTCATTAGGATATAGAAGAGTTTAGCCTTTGGCAACATGTTTTAAAACTGTATTAAGTTTTCAATTGACTATTCTGTTACTATAATCATAGCTAATTTTTCATGGTTGTTACACTTGAAACATCAGGTCTCTATATTGTGCAGGGATCACCTTCTTATATTATTGCATTGTGCTTAGGTTTAAGCATGTCTATACATATGAATTTTCATTTGAGTTGATATATCAAAATATGCCTCTTGAAACATGTCCCTGCAATGCTTCTTACATAAAGGAGTTGATTTAGTCAACATCCTCATATTAGATACCTGGAAGCTGTCTACTGATTGAAGGTCCTCATCAAACCTATAATGCTTTACTTCTGAAGGTTTGTTTCTCCTATGTAACCTCCCCATAGTTTGCAAATGATAAAGAGAAAGGATTAAAACTTTTTATGATTTACAAATAGATGAACTCAGTCCAGAAGATGTATTGTCAGCGACTATGAAAGCACCATTCATTTATGCTTACCTATAAACCATTAAAGTGCAGACAAATTATAAATGAAGGTTGAATGCAAATGCCATTATATAAGTTACTAGTGAGTTATGATATAAACTGTCTGTCCAATAATGTCTGATGGAACTAATGAAATACAGAGTGAAAGTGAGGGCAGTACACAAAGATGAAAAAGGGAAGTAGTTAATGTCCTATGGCAAGAGAGTTAAAATCAGAACCACATGTTTACGCTTCTCTACTACCTATATATGTATCATGGTCATTTTGAAGGAAGGTAAATGTTTTATCCTGACTGCAAAATATATTTATTCCATGGTGCTGGAAGGTACAGTTTAATATATCTCTAGTGCATGGTGCTCAGTGATTACTTCCCAGTATCAGGAAAGAAACAAATCATTTAAGCTCTTCAGCATCACAAGACCCAGACTTAGCAATGTTTAAGCACCCCCCCAAACAATGTTAAGTTCAATTCTAACAAAGAACTAACAGTGCCAGCTAGCAAATGACTGCAGCAGAATTCAAAGCATCGTCTTCTCTGTCTGTCTATTCCTATAATCTGCCCCGACTTTATTTCAAAATGTCTCATTGATGTCTAACTGTTTTTGGACAGCGCTATCTAAATGGCTTGCCAGCTTTAAAAGCCAGCAAGCACTGCATTTTTTTTCTTTTTTTTCTGTAATGAGTATTACATGAAACAAATAAATCTCCATGCTCTGTATAGAATTATGACTGGATCTCTGATTCTAACCTAATATTATGTGTTCAAGTCAGGGAAACAGACCACCAGAATAAAAGGCAAAAATAATGAGGCTTGACCACCGAAATAGCGTAGAATCAATTTAATTTCCGCTTTCGTCAGAAGACTTCATCAGAATACACATGACAAAAACTAAACAACCTTAAATAACACATCAATTAATCAATTAACCAATAAAAAAACATTAATTAAAAAAGTTTAACAACGTTAAAGTGCAAGTGCATGTTATTTGAACAAGGAAGCAATGTTATGTTTATTAATACTTAGCTTGCCATTCTTTAAAAAACATTTAATATTAATGGTGCCATTTAGGCCAGGATGTCTGTCAGATTTTAATCGGACCTGCCACAATGCTTCCCTTTGCTCAACAAAATTTCTAAAATCCCCCCCCCTTGAATCAGATTTACAAACTTCAAGAACAGAAAATAAAAATTTTTTAAAATTGCTACAAACAACAGAGTGTTTAAACAAGGCGTTAGTTTCATCGTGAGTCTTGATACTGTATAGATGCTCACGGATACGGGTTTTTAAACATCTAGTCGTCATTCCAACGTAAAAAGCTGGACATGTACAACATAACCCAATGTACACTACCCCCTTGGTACAACAATTAACATATTCAGGTACCGAAATGGTCTTGTCCATAGTTTCAATAACAAATAATGGCCCTACAGACAAAAACCGGCACGTGTTACAATTGTAACAAGGAAAAACACCCTTTGTGTTTGTTTTATTACTAACTAATGGTGTGTAATTAGCCTCCAATGCCTTTTTGATGTTAAAAGTATTTCTGAAAACAAAACTGGTTTCTCACCTAACACTCTAGAAATGTCATCATTCCGAATGATTTTCCAGTTTCTTTCAATCAAGTTTTTTATAGCCGGTCCATCTATACTCATACCCAAGGAACAAACAGGACCAACAACGCCTGTGTTGATAAATGTATTAGAAATTAATACGTCAGAATTAGTATCCACCTTATAATCCAAAATAGCTAGATAATAGGTGTTTCTCCTACTTAAAACCAGTGTTATAGTGTCATCCAACACAATACTAGGATATCCCCTCTTTAAAAACAGACTTTTGATGAAAGAAATTTCATCATACAAATCCTGTTCGGATGAAGTTATTTGACAGGCCCTGATGAACTGCCCCTTTGGAATGTTCTTGATGGTATGTTTTTGATGGGCACTGTCGAAATGAAGATAACTATTTGTAAAAGTCTCTTTACGATATATTCTACTGTTAAATTTATTTTCTAAGAAGTCCCATCTCAAGGAGACATCCAAAAAATTGACCGATAAACCAGAATTCCCTAGTTCAAAATTTAAAAAAACAACCTGTTTATTAATCTCTATAACAAAATCTCCCATTGTTTCTCTCTTCCCTTCTATGATAAAAAACAAATCATCGACAAACCTAAAGTATACCAACACTTCAAACCTGGTCTTTAATGGGGTTAAAAAGAAATCCTCCCACCAGGCCATAACCAAGTTGGCATAAGAGGGAGCAGCCGAAGACCCCATAGCTACCCCTCTTTTTTGTCTGTAATAGGAGTCCCCAAACAGAAAATAATGTAGGTTCCTTGATATTTTACTTCATCACAATTATTTTCTGTTTGGGGACTCCTATTACAGACAAAAAAGAGGGGTAGCTATGGGGTCTTCGGCTGCTCCCTCTTATGCCAACTTGGTTATGGCCTGGTGGGAGGATTTCTTTTTAACCCCGTTAAAGACCAGGTTTGAAGTGTTGGTATACTTTAGGTTTGTCGATGATTTGTTTTTTATCATAGAAGGGAAGAGAGAAACAATGGGAGATTTTGTTATAGAGATTAATAAACAGGTTGTTTTTTTAAATTTTGAACTAGGGAATTCTGGTTTATCGGTCAATTTTTTGGATGTCTCCTTGAGATGGGACTTCTTAGAAAATAAATTTAACAGTAGAATATATCGTAAAGAGACTTTTACAAATAGTTATCTTCATTTCGACAGTGCCCATCAAAAACATACCATCAAGAACATTCCAAAGGGGCAGTTCATCAGGGCCTGTCGAATGACTTCATCCGAACAGGATTTGTATGATGAAATTTCTTTCATCAAAAGTCTGTTTTTAAAGAGGGGATATCCTAGTATTGTGTTGGATGACACTATAACACTGGTTTTAAGTAGGAGAAACACCTATTATCCAGCTATTTTGGATTATAAGGTGGATACTAATTCTGACGTATTAATTTCTAATACATTTATCAACACAGGCGTTGTTGGTCCTGTTTGTTCCTTGGGTATGAGTATAGATGGACCGGCTATAAAAAACTTGATTGAAAGAAACTGGAAAATCATTCAAGGGAATGATGACATTTCTAGAGTGTTAGGTGAGAAACCAGTTTTTGTTTTCAGAAATACTTTTAACATCAAAAAGGCATTGGAGGCTAATTACACACCATTAGTTAGTAATAAAACAAACACAAAGGGTGTTTTTCCTTGTTACAATTGTAACACGTGCCGGTTTTTGTCTGTAGGGCCATTAATTGTTATTGAAACTATGGACAAGACCATTTCGGTACCTGAATATGTTAATTGTTGTACCAAGGGGGTAGTGTACATTGGGTTATGTTGTACATGTCCAGCTTTTTACGTTGGAATGACGACTAGATGTTTAAAATCCCGCATCCGTGAGCATCTATACAGTATCAAGACTCACAATGAAACTAACGCCTTGTTTAAACACTCTGTTGTTTGTAGCAATTTTAAAAAATTTTTATTTTCTGTTCTTGAAGTTTGTAAATCTGATTCAAGGGGGGGGGGGATTTTAGAAATGTTGTTGAGCAAAGGGAAGCATTGTGGCAGGTCCGATTAAAATCTGACAGACATCCTGGCCTAAATGGGACCATTAATATTAAATGTTTTTTAAAGAATGGCAAGCTAAGTATTAATAAACATAACATTGCTTCCTTGTTCAAATAACATGCACTTGCACTTTAATGTTGTTAAACTTTTTTAATTAATGTTTTTTTATTGGTTAATTGATTAATTGATGTGTTATTTAAGGTTGTTTAGTTTTTGTCATGTGTATTCTGAAGAAGTCTTCTGACGAAAGCGGAAATTAAATTGATTCTACGCTATTTCGGTGGTCAAGCCTCATTATTTTTGCCTTTTATTTTGGTGGTCTGTTTCCCTGCCTTGGATTTCTTTGGTTTATTTAGTTGTGGTGTTTCGTTTGGTAATATTATGTGTTCTCAACATGGATGCCAAAATTTCATGGCATCCCTGTCTCAAATGCATAATACGCAGGTTACAATCAGAGACCCAGTTATAATCCTCTATATTAGGTATGTTTATCTAACTGAGATTTATTTTTTATTAGGTTTCTAGAACTGGGGTTAGATCCTCTGTGGTATATCCTATGCACACATGCAAGCAGAACTAGCAACTCAGTGGTAAGACCTCTGCCTTATAATTCCTGGATCTGTCTCATCAATGTTATTGTAGTTTGCATGCTCTGCCTGCCATTTGTACATATATAATACACAACACACACACACACATTTTATATATATATATATATATATATATATATATATATATATATATATGTGTGTATCAAGTCACTCTATTTGTTAACTAGTTTTAATGCCCTTGGCCCTTTTTCAGACTCAGCCTTGGAGTTCACGTTAGTCACATGACTCAATAAGAGACATATAGTAGGCAAGTCGAGGCTTAGGGCTGAGGGAATCAAATCCTGGAGTGCAGAGTAAAGTTTATTAATCCTCCAAGCTATATACCAGATTAAGTTTTTTTTTCCCCCTAGGTAATCCAGTTTCACTTTCTTCACACCTCCTAAAAACCACACAGCACACTCTCGATCTGATAAAAAACCTTTATTACAAAATGGAAAATGGTACAGTTGCATTTTACGCATGGAAAACATTAGACTATACCTTTAAAAGCATGTAAATGATTTTTGTGCTACCAAAATATCCACAGCAATTTAGTCCAGCAATTGATCATAACTGTCAGTTAATGGGTATGCGGTTACTTGTTTAGTGCTGTGTAAAAGGAGGTTGCCTGTTCAGGGCAAATCAGGAAGTTGATATGTCATCCAGAATTGCATTGAGAGTCAGAGCAAAAAATTTGCATAGCTCAGTGGCACAATCAGGGCTCATTACAGATATGCCCTGAGGTAAACTCAGGTAAAGTTTTTTTTTGCATTTGGTGAACCAGAAAGGAAGACCATACAATGAATGCACACACACACACACACACACACACACACACACACACACACACACACACACACACACACACACACACACACACAAATTCACATGCATAGAAAGTCATCTGCTCAAACATTGTTAAAATCATAGCAGTGAAAGATAAATATTACCTTTCATTTCAGATTCAAAACCAAGACCCCCTCATTCCATGCTAGTGTCATTGTCTGTACCTTTGATTGATCACTTTAACAAACTGAAAATAGAGAGATTAGTTTATTTTCTTCTAATATATGCATATATATATATATATATATATATATATATATATATATATATATATACATACATACATGGGTCTACTTTTTCTTATCAAAAGTTCATCCTTTAGAAAAGAAAAAGTACGAGCCCAATTACACGAAAGTGGACTTAAATGAAACTGTACTTTTGCGACTACCGGTTCAATAAACTGGTAAAATTACAAAAATAAAAACAGACATTATTGCGCACCCCCACACCCCCACTACTTTATATATACTAACTCCGACATCACACTACAGTGCGGAAACAGGTATATTCTCTTACTGAGGTACCAGAACACAATAAAGATTGGCAGTTTGGCAGCTTGCAGCTCCTTGCTTTGTTTTTCTTATGTTTTGTGGTTGGTTTGTTTTTCAATATTCCCTTATCCCCACTGTAGCATGATGTGGTGCTGCAGTGTTTTTTTTTTTTTTAATATTACCTGTTCGTTGAACCACAGCTGCGAAAGTGCACTTTCATTTAAGTGCACTATCGCATACATGGGTTCATACTTTTTCTTTTCGAAAGGATGAGCTTTCGATAAGAATAAGTAGACCCATATATATCTATATCTATATATCTATCTATATATATATATATCTATATATATATATATATATATATATATATATATATATATATATATATATATATATATTAAACCAAATAAACCAAACGAATGAGCTGTAGAAAGCACAAATCCAAGGCTGACAATGAAAAATGTAAATTTAATGAAGTAAGCACACGCTTTCGGAGAACTCAATGGCGCTCCTTCCTCAGACAAAAAAGTTTTACATCTCTGAATAACAACCTCATTTTTATACAATCAATTATGCTAATTAAGTGGGTTCAAACTAACAAATCACATAGACCCATAAGGGGGTGTGTTCCTATTACTAGCACCAGCAAACAAAGTACTTTCGTCCTAAAAGGTGCAAGTATAACAAACTAAAATCCTACTGCACCATAATTAAAAACCAACACAAAAAAGATTATTATAATCTTAAATAATCATCGATCCAATTAACTTCTCATTAAACCTATAAGCTTAAAACCATAAAAACGATAAAAACGATAAAAACGATGAAAACATATGTTCGACATACCCATATTATCTTTTTAAAGACAAATTCTTTAAGATACAACTGATGGACACATGGTCATTCAGACCTGGGTACACATAGGCGGCTGTGCGAATCTGCCAGAAAAGTTCACAGATTTCCAAAAGATTTTGCCAAGGACCACCTCTAAAGTCACAATCAACTTTATTCACAACTGTAAACTTGAAAAAATGATCAGGACAATAACCAATATGTCTAGCAAGGGCATTGTTATGATCGCCTCTAGCTATGGCATATATGTGCTCATAGATGCGCTGCTTGATTTTCCTTTCAGTTTTACCGATATAAAATGCTTTGCATCTTTGACAGCTAGCCGCATAAACAATGCTCCTGGTCTCACAATTAAATTTGCCATTAATTTTATAGACCTAGTCTCTCAGCTTAATCTTAGCATCTATGCACACTTGTTTATACTGCTTGCATGACCCACACTTTGTCATTCCTACCTTGTGAACTCTCATAATTTTTGGTTTAACCTCTAACAATGATTTCAAATTTTGCCCTCTCCTAAAGGTAACTTTAGGGCTGTCACCAAACTTATTAAGTAAATAAGGGTCTTCAATAAGCAAGGACCAATTCTTACATGGGTCTACTTTTTCTTATCAAAAGCTCATCCTTCAGAAAAGGAAAAGTACAAGCCCAATTACATGAAAGTGGACTTAAATGAAACTGTACTTTTGCAACTACCAGTTCAATGAACTGGTAAAATTACAAAAATAAAAACAGACATTTTTGCGTACCCCCCACCCCCCCACTACTTTATATATACTAACTCCGACATCACACTACAGTGCGGAAACAGGTATATTCTCATATCGAGGTACCAGAACACAATAAAGATTGGCAGTTTGGCAGCTTGCAGCTCCTTGCTTTGTTTTTCTTATGTTTTGTGGTTGGTTTGTTTTTCAATATTCCCTTATCCCCACTGTAGCATGATGTGGTGCTGCAGTGTTTTTTTTTTTTCAATATTACCTGTTCGTTGAACCACAGCTGCGAAAGTGCACTTTCATTTAAGTGCACTTTCGCATACATGGGTTCATACTTTTTCTTTTCGAAAGGACGAGCTTTCAATAAGAATAAGTAGACCCATATATACATATATATATATATATATATATATATATATATATATATATATATATATATATATCTATGTATATATAAAGACAGATAGGTACATAGGTAGGTACTAGGCTATCTGCCCAAAGGCATTTATAAGCATAGCCGGAATGTGTTGGCTTTCGCCGTCCCCTTAGATTAGTTCCCTGTGCCTCTGTCCAGCAGAGCCATTGAAGTAATCCCCGGGGGTAAACATTCTGTTTTCTATCCACTCATCAAGGTTTCTCTTGAAGAGGGTTAGTGAGGAGCTCTGCCTAATGTAGATTGGAATCTTGTTCCAGAGCATGGGAAGTTTCTGAGACAGGAATCTATCTGTCCAGCACATCCTATTTATTGTTGTGGTGAGGTTTAGATTGCTAAAGCATGTGGCTTGAGGGGATATGGTTATCTTTAGATGGAGCATGTCCATCAGTTCTGGGTTGGACATGGCCTTGTATGTCAGGCAGAGATCACCTCTGAGTAGGCGGTATGCAACCGAGTACAGCTCGAGTTTCTTCAGTCGAGCTGCATAGGGCATCTGTTTGAGGCCAGCGATCCTCTTGGTGAGGTACTTCTGTAGTCTTTCCAGCTGTTGTACGTGTCTTGTAAGGTACATCCCAAATGGGGCATTGTACTCTATGATGGGTCTGATGAGTAATGTGTACAGGGGCACAATGACCTCTTTTGATCTGGATGCAAACACTTTTGTGATTAGGTTGGCCACATAGAAGGATTTTCTAACTTCTTTGGCAATGTGATTATCAAAGGAAAGGTTACTATCTACTTGGGTCCCCAGATCCATTATTACGTCTTCTGTATTTAGGGAGCTACCACCTATGTGGTAGTTTGTGGGTACTTTGTTTTTTCCAAAGGGGATGACTATGCACATTTTGGCATTTAACTTGAGGCCATTGTTTTGACATGAGGTATCTGTCTCAGTGAGACCCTTATGGAGGATGTCTGTGTCTGCCGGAAAATCAGTTATAGCCCCTAGTTTGCAGTTGTCTCTGAACTAGGTCAGCCATAGTCCTTTTGTGCTTGCCTGTACCTCTGAGAAGTATATGCCAAACAGGAGGGGTCCTAGGACTGAGTCCTGGAGAACGCCACTTGTAACCGGTTTAGAGTCAGACCTAGCTCCCACAACTCTTACCATGTGGGTTCTGTCCGTGAACCAGTTGGCAACCCATCTCATGACATAGGGGTTTATGTTCAGGCTGGTGAGCTTGTCTATAATACCTGAATGGGGAATGGTGTCGAAGGCCTTTGTGAGGGTCTAGGTAGGCGGTGTGGGACCACATTTCCATCGTCTTTAGCCTTGGTAACTGTCTCAAAGAAATCCACCTGGTTTAGGAGGCATGATCTGCCCTTAACAAAGCCAAACAGGGTAGGGTCCAGTGTTTGGAGGTTCCCATTGTCTTTGGTTATGAGATCTATGATGATGTGCTCCATAGCCTTGCAGACCAAGCTAGTCAGGCTTATAGGGTGATAGTTCCCAGGGTCTGTTGTCGCTCCACCTTTGTGGAGCGGAATAACCATTGCTGTGCACCACTCTATGGGCACATAGCCTGTGGAGAGGCTGAATTTGAACAGTGTGTTTAGGTGATGGGTTAGTTCATCTTTGAGCTCATGTCAGATGCAGCCTGGGACACTGTCCGGTTTCACTGATGCTGTGTTTTTGGCTTTGGAGAGGGCTGTTTTAAGCTGAGTGTCTGTGACTTCAGGGGCACTACATTCTTCTGGTATGGTTATGGGCCCTTTTGGGGATGAGAGGGGGGTGAAGTTTGCACTGAACCTTTCTGCCAGGATGTTGGTGATATCGGTCAGTTCAGTGTATTTTGTGCCATTCTGCACTAACTCCGAGCAGATCTGAGAATTGCCACATAGATTCTTGGAGGAGTGAGGCTTGTGTTTTCTTGGGATAGCATGATTCATGCATTCTTGTAGGTGCCCATAGAGCACATTAGTAAAGGATTTTGCAGCTTGTACAGCATTATCCTTTGACATGGTGGCTTTGAAACTTTCCACCTCGGTCTTAAGTAATGTGAAGTTTTCTTTTGAAAAGTTTTTCATGGTGGTTTCTTTGATCAGGGGTGGGGTGGAATGTGGATATCCAGAGAGATTAGTTTATGGTCAGATCTAACCAGTGAAGGGTTGACCTCCATTGTGGAACACTCGGTCGCCCATGTTGGTGATGACCAGGTCCAATATGTTGTTACCTCTGGTGGGGGTGTTGACTAGTTGATCCAGGGTGTTTGAGTTTATAAATTCTAGGAAATGTTGGGCAAGGGAGTTAGTACATAAGTAGTTCTTCCAGTTAATGTTTGGGTAATTGAAATCACCCAATATCAGGGTGTATGGTAGGACCTTTATGTTTCCCAGTGTTTCCAGAAATGTGGAATGGGGGTCCTGGGACATGGTGGGTGATCTGTAGCAAGTTACAATTTGAATTGCAGGTTTGCCCGTTGTTAGTTGCACGTGGATGATCTCTGAAGCATTGTGCTGTGCCTCTAACCTGGAGGTGTGGGTATCCTTGAAGAATATGTATTTTGGTCTGGGTTTTGTGGTCGAAATGTATGGTATGAGTTGTAGCCTGGTAGTGATGGCGTGCTCTCTGGAGCCTTAAACCAGGTTTCTGTTACTGCACATATATAAATTTTCTCCATAATGAGGAGTGCCTTGAGTGTGTGCATTTTGAGGTTTAAACTTCTGGCATTGAGTAGTATTACCCGCAGTTTTTTGTTACTTGTGCTATTTATGGCAGTGCATTTGTCTTTTGAGCCTTGCCAAAAAAAGGCACTATGGGGGTGGCAAGAGCCTTGGCCAGTATTTAAAAGCCTAAGGGTGACAGGTGCACTCCATCTTTAGTGAAGCAGCGTGGCTTGTCGAGCATATCATCCTAAGCTGACAGACACTGGATCCCCTTTGAATGACACCAGAAGCCTAGCCAATTGTTGAAATTGCTAATTTTTTCTTTATACCGTGGTATCATTCTTGGTGAGGGGAGGATGCTACTCAGGGTCATACCGGCCTGGGCTACGTGATCAGAGAGCTCCTCCATGTCTCTTTTCATGTAACCCAAGGAGGTACGGCTCTGGTCATTCACACCAACATGGACAATGACAGAGTCATATTTTTACTTGTTCTGGAGTGACCTGAGTACTTGTGTTATGTGGCAGATCCTGGCACCCGACAGGCAGCTAACAGTAACCTTCTCCTTGTTCAGTCTAGTGAGTGGGAAGTCAGTGTGCCTGACTATAGTCTCACCTATTACTACTGTGTCAGGTATGTCATTTTGCCTTAAGGGCTGTGATTGCGTGGCACACTAGTTTTGTGAAGTATGTGTTTCATGGTTTGTGTTGGGGGGTGGAGGTTGCTTGCATGTCTGTTATGGAGGTCTCTGTTGCATTTGCAGATTTTTTTTAGAGCCTCCGAGTATGTTTTCATGTATTTATGTGTGTTTTTTGCCAGTGCTGGTTTCATAGGTCTATGTGAAACTGGTGGTTTAAAACCTCAGCTTAAAAACCTCAGCTTTGGCCGGCTAAGAACTAGCTGTATTCAACTGGACGTATAAGAGAATTTAAGTACCTTTATCTGCACTTTTTTTTCAAAAAATACAGTATTTAAATTGATTTTAACTGTGTTGCAGGAATATTAACTGAACTGGAAGTTAGTCAGTGCTTGCTGAATTTTATTATTTGCTAGTAATTGCAGGTGTCGGGTTAGCCACATTCTTTGATTTCCTGTCCTTGCCTATTTTAGTGGTACAGTGTGAAATATTTACTGCTTAACAACCTCAGCTTTGGCCGGATAAGAACTAGCTGTATTCAACTGGACATATAAGAGAATTTAAGTACCTTTATCTGCACTTTTTTTTTTCAAAAAATACAGTATTTAAATTGATTTTAACTGTGTTGCAGGAATATTAACTGAACTGGAAGTTTTGACTCTGCTCTTCAGTTAGTCCCACCTACCCTCCCTGTTTTTGTTTTGGTGTTAATCTTAGTGTCCTTGAAACCGCCCGCCCCTCTTGTAAATTTGTGTTTGGATACTCCTTCTGGGCCCATCTCATTTGCTCACTCAACTGAGTGCAGGGAGATCATATTCTGATTTCAGGCACTCCTACTGTGTACAAAGAGAGCATCTGGGAAACAGAAAAAAAAATTAAGCTTGTTTCCTGCCTTTCCTGTTAAGTGGTATAGACTATTTGCAGGCTTCTGAGCCCCCAAGCCCTTTTGTGTTGGAGGGAAGCCTTCTAGCTTAGTTTTTTTTTCTTATAACTAGCCAGTTTTCTAGTTTCAGCACTCAATTCTGTTTCTTTGATCTCAGCACTTGTTCAGAAAAAAAAAATTAATCTGCTTTTACTGTACTTGTGTTTCTACCTACTTTATTTTACTTTTGCATCATCTTAAAAGTACTCAATTGTATTTATTACTGCTTGGTGTAACTCATTCTAAGCCTTTTGGTTTAAACACTTGGGCTTTGGACCAGTTGTTTCGCACTGAGAGGGTTTGTGGTCTGCACTGTAGTGTCTGTTATTCTAAAAGTGTATTAATTCTGGTTTAAGCACTTGGGCTTTCAGGCCAGTTATTTTACATTAAGAGTGTTCGTGGTCTGCACTCTTGTGGGAGGAGAGGCTGGACTCTACCCTTCTGAGCTGGGAATTTCTGGTTAAAGGCTTATAGTGCATTCATATCTGAACTGCTTCTTACTGAAGTTGGTGCGCTTTGTTTGCTGTGGCATAGACTGGATTCGGGCCTGCTGGATCTAGTTTTGTTTGTGTAACTTGAGCACTAATCCAGGCATTCTCTAAAGTATTCAATTGTATTTATCACTGCTTGGTAGTAACTTGATTAAAGTGTAGCTATCATTCTAAGTCTTTTGGATTAAGCACTTGGGCTTCAGACCAGTTGTTTTACATTAGGAAGGTTTGTGGCATGCACTGTGGTGGCAGGACAGGTAGCTTTCATCCTTCTAAGTTGGGAACTGCTGATTGAGAGCCCAGTGTCTGTTATTCTTAAAGTGTATTAGTTCTGGTTTAAGCACTTGGGCTTCAGGCCAGTTATTTTACATTAAGAAGGTTTGTGGTCTGCACTCTTGTGGGAGAAGAGGCTGGACTCTGCCCTTCTGAGCTGGGAATTTCTGGTTAAAGGTTTCTCGTGCCTGAATATTTGAACTGTATCTTACTGAAATTGGTACACCTTGTTTGCTGTAGCATAGACTAGATCCAGGCCTGCTGAATCTAGCTTTGTTTATATGCTTGTTTGTTTGTTTGCTTGTTATTTCCCTGGAATGCTAATTCCACCTAATACTTGGCTTCTCAGCACTTCTGTGGATTACTAGTGATATCTGCATTGCTTACTGTACTTATTTCCTTGTTTCACTTGAAAGAAAGTTACTGTTTGTCATTTTTGCATTTAAGTTACATGTAACACATTGCACTTAAGTTACCTGGCACTTGCTCACTAAAGCAATTAAATAAGTCAGCACTAAAAATTAAAAGCACTACACCCTCACTCCCCACTGGCCCTTGTTTTCAATTATAAAGGAATTCCCAATATTATTCTAGCATGTCCAAAGGTCAGTTGTCAATCTCCTCTCCGGTCCAGCTGGTGAATCTGGGAATCTTGAGGCAATGTTACAACTGCCTCATGTACACAGACAACCCTCTCCTCCTCCCAACAAATTCCAACACATGTGAGAGATGCAACCATATAGCCAAACTGGAGGCTAAGCTCTCTCAACTCAGTACTGGCATAACCAGTCAGGAGGAGAAGGAAACCACACTCACTACAATTCCAGTCTCACATAGACCTACCATGACAGCAAACCAAACAAATAATCACACAAAAACAAACTCAGAGGCTCTAAATAAAGATCTGCTTAAGCAGCAGAGACCTCCAAAGCAGACACCCAAGCAACCGCTACCCCAAAACCAAACACGTGCAACACATATCTCACAAAGCCAGTGTGCCGAACAGTCACAGCCCTTAAGACTAAACAACACACCTGATACACTTGTAATAGGTGACTCTATCGTCAGGCACACTGACGTCCCGCTCACCAGACTGAACAAGGAGAGGGTCACGGTGAACAGCCTGTTGGGCGCTAGGATCCGCCACATAACACAAGCACTCAGGTCACTCCAAGGCAAGTACAAATATGACTCAGTCATTGTCCATGCTGGTGTGAATGACCTGAGACGTACCTCCCTGGACTACATGAAAAGAGACATAGAGGAGCTCTCTGAGCATGTAGCCCAGGCCAGTATGACCCTGACCTTGAGTAGCATCTTACCCTCACCAAGAATGATGCCACAATATGAAGACAAGATGATCAATTTCAACAATTGGCTTAAGTACTGATGTCATTCAAAGGAGATCCAGTGCCTGTCAGCTTGGGATGATATGCTCGACAAGCCACGATGCTTCGCTAGGGACGGCTTGTACCTGTCACCCCTGGGCTTTTGGATATTGGCAAAGGCTCTTGCTACCCCCATAGTGCCTTTTTTAGGCAAGGCTCAAAAGACAAACCCACCTCCATAGGTATCACAAGGGATAAGAAACTAAGAGTAATGCTACTCAACTCCAGAAGTCTAAACCTCAAGATGCACGCACTCGAACCTCTCCTTAGCATGGAGAACATCGATATCTGTGCAGTAACAGAAACCTGGTTCAGGGCTCCCGCGAGCACCGCAGCACTACCAGGTTATACCTCATACCATGCTTTTCAGCCCCAAAACTTGGACTGAACCACAAAAGGAGGGGGAGTATCGATATTCATCAAAGATACCCACATCTCCAGGTTGGTGGCAAAGCATGAAGCATCAGAGACTATCCATGTGCAACTAACAGTGGGTAAAACTGCCTTCCAGTTTTTAGCCTGCTACAGGCCACCCTCCCAAACCCAGGAATCCCACTCGGCCTTCCTGAGAACACTAGAAAATATGAAGGTCTCTCCAAACACCATTATATTGGGCGACTTCAACTACCCAAACATAGATTGGGAGCATTACTCTAGCTCCAACACCCTAGCCCAAAGGTTCCTAGAATTTATAAACTCAAATACTATGGAACAACCTGTTACCACTCCCACAAGAGGTGAAAACATACTGGACCTGATCATCACCAACATGGGGACTCTATGCTCCAGACCAGAAGTGCATCCCTCACTGGGAAGATCAGACCATAAACTAATCTCACTGGATATTCACATCCCGACCCCACCCCCTGCCCAGAAAACCACAGTGAAAAACTTCTCTAAAGCAAATTTTACACTCCTCAAAACCGAAGTGGAATCCTTAAAAGCTCCCGGGCCTGTGGAAAATACGGCCCAGACCGCAGAATCCTTTATAAACACATTCTATGAACACCTTCAGGAATCCATGGATCATGCGATCCCAAATAAAACCAAGACCCAATCCTCCAAAGGCAGACATCCTGTCTGGTGGACCCCAGCCATAAACAAACTATACAATAGAAGGAGGAAGCTACTAAATGATAGAGCAAAATCCCAAAAAGGGAAGGCATCATTGATCAGTATTAGCAAAAAACTACGGGCACTCATAAAATTGTCTAAGGCCAGCTTCGAGAGAAAAATTGCACAGGACACTAAGGATAATCACAAGGCTTTCTTTAGTTATGTTAGGAACCTGGGTGGTAATTCCCAGATATGCTCAGAATTAGTCCAAAATGACAAAAAATACACCGAACCCACAGACATTGCCAACATCCTAGCTGACAGGTTCAGCGCAAACTTCTTCCCCCCTCCCCACCAAAAGGGCAAATATCTATCCCAGAAGATTGCTGCCCCCCTGACATCTCAGATGCTCAGGTAAGAGCCGCCCTCTCCAAAGCAAAAAACACAGCATCAATGGGACCAGACAGTGTCCCGGGCTGCGCCCTACATGAACTCCAAGAATAGCTAAACCCAAACATAAAACTACTATTCAATCTCAGCCTTACTACAGGATATGTGCCCAAAGAGTGGCTTACAGCAACAGTGGTCCCTCAATGGATCCTGGAAACTATCGCCCCATAAGCCTGACTAGCTTGGTCTGCAAAGCTATGGAAAGGAGCATCATGGACCTCATAAATAAAGACATTGGGGACCTACAGACACTGGATCCTACCCAGTTCGGCTTTGTTAAGGGCAGATCCTGCCACTTAAACCTGGTCAATTTCTTGTAAACAGTCACCAAGGCCATTGACGAGGGGAAGGTGGTCCACACAGCCTACCTGGACCTCGCAAAAGCCTTCGATACTATACCCCACTCGGGCATTATAGATAAGCTCACCAGCTTAAATATAAACCCCTATGTCACTAGATGGATTGCAAACTGGCTCAAGGACAGAACCCACATGGTTAGAATTGCTGGAGCCATGTCAGACTCCAAACCAGTTACAAGTGGTGTCCCACAAGGCTCAGTCCTGGGACCTCTCTTGTTTGGTATATATTTCTCGGAGGTACAGGCCAACACGGAAGGACTGTGGCTGACAAAGTTCGCAGATGACTGCAAACTGGGCGCCATAATCGACTCTCCAGCCGACACAAGCATTCTCCAAAAAGGCCTCATAGAAACATACAACTGGTGCCAGAGCCATGGCCTCAAGCTAAATGCCAAAAAGTGTATAGTCATCCCCTTTGGCAAAAACAAAGTGCCCACAAATTACCACATAGGTGGTAATCCATTAAGTACAGAAGAAGTAATTAGGGACCTGGGGTCCCAAGTTGATAGCAATCTCTCATTTGACAACCACGTGGCCAAAGTGGTTAGAAAAACATTTTATATAGCCCACCTAATCATGAAGGGATTCACATCTAGATCAGGGGAGGTCATCGTGCCTCTTTACTCATCCCTCATCAGGCCCATAATTGAGTACAATGCCCCTTTTGGGATGTACCTTACCAGACACCTGCAGCAACTGGAAAGACCCCAAAAGTACCTCACCAAGAGGATCAAAGGGCTCAAACAGATGCCATATGCTGCCCGGTTAAAGAAACTCCAGCTCTACTCAGTGGCATACCGCCTGTTCAGAGGCGATCTGTGCCTGACGGATAAAGCCATGTCCAACCCGGAATTAATGGACATGCTGCACCTCAGAAAATCTAAAACCCATCGAGCTACGCGCTCGAGAGACTTGAACCTCAGCACTGAAATAAATAGGACATGCTGGAGGAACAGATTCATAACCCAGAGGCTCCCTTCACTCTGGAATAAAATCCCAGTCCAGGTTAGGCAGAGTCCCTCATTGACTCTCTTCAAGAGGAATCTTGATGAGTGGATGGGAGATCTTAGGTTTACCCCGGGTATCACTTCTGTGTCACTGTTAGACAGAGGCACAGTATACTAACCTCGAAAAAGGGCATAGCAAAATAAATTTAAAATGGGTGGTGAAAGCCAAACACATTCTGGCTAGGCTTATAAATACCCTAGGGCAGATAGCCTAGTATGAACCTATGAACCTATGGTGTGATGCAAGTAATTCCCTGCTCTTCTTGACTGTCTGGTCCAGTCTTGGGTTGAGAGAGCTTAGCCTCCAGTTTGGCTGTATAATTGTACCTCTCGCATGTATTAGTGTTTGGTCGTAGGAGGAGCAGGTTGTCTGTGTACATGAGGCAGTTGTAACATTGCCTCAAAATGCCCAGATTCACCAGTTGGACCAGAGAGTACACCTGAAACTACCCTTGGGACATGCCTCAATAGGTATAGTGAACTGTTTACTGATTGGCTGGTAAGGTCGAATAGAGAGCATTGTCCTTCTCTACAGTATAGGTGGTCTAGTGCTAAGGTCTATTCATACTTGCTATGAGTTTTGAGCAAGTGCCGGGCTGAGAAGTGAATGGTTTGAGTGCTTAAGTTGAAAGTTTGTCTAGTTCCAAGGGAAAAATTGAAGAGTAGACTTTGTGGAGCCGTCAATAGTTATACTCTAGCTAACCGGCGCTTCCTGGCATGCAAAACCGCGCAAATGCGGGTTTTATAGCAGGGAAATGAAAGAAATAGAAATTAGCCCAAAATGGCCAATAAACTACTAATTTCTGGTCTGAAACCACTCCTCCATGGACAGATAGGCTACTCAAAGCCCCCCTCTCTCACAGGTGAACAGAGAAACTTCCTTCTACCCAAGTAAGGTATGGGCAAACACAGAAACTTGTAACACAGCCCTGAATTCAGCACTAACCTGAAAACTGGACTATACTAGCTTAGAAAACTGGGAAAACAAGTATATGTTTTGGGGGGGGGGTTTGTTTTCTTCAGAAAATAAAGCTGATATAATCAAAAAAACACTTTAAATGCACAAAAATGGCTATCACACTTTAGTGTGTAGCCTACAACAATTAAACAGGTAATTCAAACACAAAATGACTTTGTTAAAGTGCAGGCAGTAAAATAAGTACAATATGTAGCTGAAGCAAGCTTTTTAAATAACAGAAACTCTAAAACATAGATGTTTTAGGCAGAATTAGCTAAAGGCAGCAAGAAAATGCAGAAAAACGATACTTAATCACTCCAAAGTCTCTCTCTCTCTCTCTCTCTATGTATATATATATATATATATATATATATATATATATATATATATATATATATATATATATAGACATACATATATACACATTTTGTTTGGGAAAGGGCCATGAATCTGTGCACCTCACCAAGATAGATAGAAAGATAGACAGACAGACAGACAATACACAGATAGATACATAGATAGATAGTTAAGTCAGAATTTCCATTATCAACCAAACAGGAGTTACTTCTATGTCTATTAATAGAAACAGAATTTAATGACAGCTCACAAATCTTTCCAAACATTCCCAATCTTGCATCCCTTTGGTATTTCAAGTAAAGAATAACACATTTTCATGTTTTATTCAAGTAGCTAGATTGAAGACTATAGAAAGCAGAACCTTATTCACTCATACATCAGTTTGTGATGTAAAATGTCACATGGTGACTCCATGGAGTGACTAGACAAGTTTGAATTTGACTAGCTACAGAATAAACATTAGTAGTACCCCTTTGTCTAGGTTTAAATTGCTGTCTTTGCACTCGGTAGATTCTTAACAATGGTGTACTTTCAAATAGTCAGACCATAGGTTCATAGTTTCATAGTACTAGACTAGGTTATTGGCCTGGAGGCCCTTATAAGCATAGCCAAGAATTTCATCTATGTTCCCAAAAGTCAGCACCTATTTCCCCTGTCCAGCAGGGACACAGGTGGGATCCCAGAGGTAAATTTTCTGTTTCCCATCCAGTCATCCAAGTTCCTCTTAAAGAGGGCAAGTGAGGTACCATGCTTGACATGGAGAAAAAGTCTATTCCACAGATGGGGAAGTCGATGGGACACAAATCTATCCCACCAACAAGTTCTGTTAATGTCACAGACCAGGTTGAGAACTTGCATGTGGGTCGCATGAGTAGAGTTTGACCTATGGATATGCAGCAACTCCATCAAGGCTGAGTCTGAGATAGCCTTGTATGCCAGACACAGGTCACCTCTGAGCAGTCTGTATGAGACTGAGTAGAGGGACAGGGCTGTTAGCCTATCTATATAGGATAGGTGTTTGAGACCCTGGATTTTCCTGGTCAGGAACCTCTGTGGTCTCTCCAACTGCTGCATGTGCTTGGCAAGGTACATGCCAAGGGGGGCATTGTACTCAATAATGGGTCTGATAAGGGAGGAGTACAGGAATGTTATGACCTCTTTGTTCCTGGATGAAATACCCCTACTTATGAGGTGGGCCATGTAGAAAGCCTTCCATACAATGTAGGCAGCATGGTAGTCAAACATCAGGTTGCTGTCAACCTGGGTGCCCAAGTCCCTCACAACTGATTGCATGCTTATTACATTGTTATTAATGTGATAATTAATTGGGACACCATTTTCCTTAAAGGGGATAATGATGCATTTATTGGTATTCAGTTTGAGGCCATGCTTCTGGCACCAGTCATTAGTTCAGTTAAGGCCCTCTTGGAGGATGTTCACATCACTTGGGGAATTTATGACAGTGCCCAGTGTGCAGTCATCTGTAAACTTGGTCATCTACAGACCACTGGTTTTGGCTTGAACCTCAGAAAAGTATATCCCAAACAGTAGAGGCCCCAAGACTGATCCTTGGGGTATGCCACTTGTTACATGTCTACTACTAGAGGTGGCTTCCCCTATTTTGACTGAGGGGTTTTCAGTGAGCTATTTAGCTCCCCATCTGGCAACATATGGGTTGATGCCTAACTGGGAGGGTTTATCTATTATGCCTGAGTAGGGAATAGTTTCAAAGGCTTTGGCTAGGTCAAGGTAAGTGGTGTGCACTGTCTTGCCCTCATTCATAGTTTTGGTGACTGTTTTGAAGAAGGCGACCAGTTTTAACAGGAATGAACTCCCTTTAACAAAACCAAACTGTGTGGGATCAAGCATTTGGAGGTTACCAATGTCCTTGTTTATAAGGTCCATGATAATGCTTTCCATGGTCTGGCAGATTAGGCTAATTAAGCTGCTTGGCCTATAATTGCCTGGGTCGGTGGAAGCCCCACCTTTGTGCAGAGGGATGACAGTGGCTGTCCTCCATTCTGTTGGAATGAATCTGGTGCACAGGCTTTGGTTGAATACTGTGCCTAGTGGTGCGGAGAGCTCTTGCCTGACTTCATGTAGGACACAGCCAGGTATGCTGTCGGGTCCCATGGAGGCTGTATTTTTGCCATTGAGGGGGCAATAATAACCTGCTCCCTAGTGATGAGGGGAGTGGGGCAGGTGCTGGGGATGTCCTGGTTTACTGATGGGAGGGACGGGGGGGGGGGGGGTGATGTTTTCACTGAACTTGTCTGCCAGCAGGTTGGCTATATCTATAGTGTTTGTGTATGTGGTATTCTTGACCACCAATTCAGAGCAGATTTAGGTTTCATGCCCACTGAGTGGCGCAGAGCTACAGTTATCCCAATCCACAAGGGGGGATCCACCTTGGATCCCGGAAACTACCGTCCCATCAGTCTGACAAGCCTTATCGGCAAGGCCATGGAGCGTATTATCATGGAACTTATAAACAAAGACATTGGCAACCTTCAAACACTGGACCCCACCCAGTTTGGGTTTGTGAAGGGCCGATCTTGTCTCCTGAACCTGATTGACTTCTTTGAATCAGTCTCCAGAGCCATGGACAAGGGTAAGGTGGTCCACACAGCCTATATAGACCTTGCCAAGGCCTTTGACACCATCCCCCACTCTGGAATCATAGATAAACTTACTAAGTTGGGCATTAATCCCTATGTCACCCAATGGGTTGCTAAATGGCTTACTGATAGAACCCACACTGTAAAAGTAGCCGACTCCAAATCCAGCTCCAGACAAGTGACAAGTGGAGTACCTCAGGGTTCAGTCCTGGGGCCGCTCTTGTTTGGCATCTTCTTCTCTGAAGTACAGGTCAACACTAAGGGACTCTTGCTAACAAAGTTTGCAGATGACTGCAAACTGGGAGCCATTATTGAATCCCCAAATGATGTGGATACTCTACAAAAGGGCCTTACAGAAACAGATGCTTGGTGCCAGAGCCATGGGCTCAAGCTCAATGCCAAGAAATGTATTATTATCCCCTTTGGGAAAAAACATGTGTCCATGAATTACCATATAGGTGGCAGTACACTAAACACAGAAAGTGTGATAAGAGACTTAGGGACACAGGTGGACAGTGGTCTCACCTTCGATAACCACATCGCCACAACAGTCAGGAAATCCTTCTATGTGGCACACCTCATCACGAAGGGCTTTTCATCCAGAAAAAAGGAGGTCATTGTCCCACTGTACTCATCCCTCATTAGACCCATTATAGAATACAACGCCCCATTTGGTATGTACCTCTCAAGACATCTGCAACAACTGGAAAGGCCTCAGAAATACCTCACTAAAATAATCACAGGCCTAAAGCAGATGCCCTACACTGACTGCCTTAAAAAACTCCAGCTATACTCTGTCGCATATCGTCTACTCAGAGGCGATCTCTGCTTAACATACAAGGCCATGTCAAACCCAGAGCTGTTGGACATGCTACACTTAAAGAAATCCCAATCCCTCAGAGCTACACGCTCCAGGGATCTAAACCTTGTCATCACAATAAACAAAACATGCTGGAGGGATAGGTTCCTGACCCAGAGACTCCCCAGACTCTGAAATAGATTGCCCATACATGTCAAGCAGAGTGCCTCTTTTGGACCTCTTCAAGAGGAACCTTGACGATTGGATGGGAGAAAGGAAATTCACCCCAGGGATCACGTCAGTCGCCCTGCTAGACAGGGGTCCAGGAAAGTAAATAATGTGGGAAGAAATAGCCAGGGAATTGTTATGGCTATGCTTGTATAGGCCCTAGGGCTGATAGCCTAGTACCAACCTATGAACCTATGAACCTACCTTTGAGATTGTGGATGTATGCAAAGAAGGCCATGTGATGGTTCTTAGTGGATGTGGCCAAGGTGAACTTGAAGTTAGCTTTATAGGATTTCATCAGTGACCTTATTTGCTTGTTCAGACAAAGGAGAGTTTACTTCCAACTTGGTACCTCCTCCTTCTTATATTTTATTACTATAATTTTTGTCCTTTTTGCAAAGTCTCTTGATGTTTGGTTTGTTGTTTTTAAAAGTGAGGTCATTACTACTACACATGGTACATATTTTTAGAGACAGTCTTAATCTTGGAAAACTACAGTGCTTTCAAGGCAATTATTTTGTGGAAAAGGCAATAATTAATGAATAGAGACGGATGAAGTAAGGGGGTATTGTATTTATAGTTAGTGTGGTAAATACTTTAAGCATTTTTGGAAGGGTTTTTGAAGCTACAGCAGTTTAATATAATAACTCTGGCAATACATGAGACTTAAACATACAAGTCTGTCACTCACACACAAACCTGCATATGTGCATACACATATACACATACCACTACACAGATACAATCGCGCACACCTACAAGCTCTAAAATACAATAAGAAAGGGTAAGCTTTATATAACTTAAAATCAGTAGCATAGAAAACAAAAGAAAAATGTTATATTTCTCGGTATTCTTAAAAGTAAGTGCCAAATGGCACAACTATTTAATTTCAAGGTGGCTTGGAGACATTTTTCTATTGACTTGATGCTCTTGCAACACACATTGTAGAGTTACAAGCAGCAGAAAACAAATACAGGCTCACAGTGTATATCTTTGTCATGCATTGTTTCTATAGCTAAAATGGTGAGGTATATCAATGCATCCTCCTCAAAGCATAGTATACCATCAGAGGGGCTTAGAAAGTTTTATCATAGTAGATGGAGGTTACTAAACAAATGTAAAGACAGACAGATATAGATATAGATATATTAGATGTAGATATAGATATATGGATGTACACATGCAAAGATAATATTTTAGCCTTCTAGACACCAGCTGTGTACCCTGCCTGTGTCACGGTTTACATATTGTACTATTCTCCCCTCAGAAATGTATGCATCTCTTGTATATTTCTTAGCACAGCCTTCATTGCTTTGTACTGCAAATCTATACAGAGGGGTTATGGCTTTGGAATTAATAACCAAACAAAATAAGACAACTGCAAAGGATCACACAAGGAAGCAATATTTTGCTGTTCTGTGTTTTTGATAATTACCTTAATTTTGAGTATAGTAATGCACTGACCTAGTACTTATAATCCACCCTTACACCCGGCTATAATGACGGTTTATAAATTATGTGACATTCGACAGGTTTTGTGTGATTGCACCAGGCCCCACTCATTTAATCTCAGTAGAGACAAGGGAGATTTATTAAGAAATGTCTGTATAAACAAGGACATTAGATTAATGAAACTCGATAAGTGTGGCAGCCTAGTGGTTATAAACACCTTTGATTACAATCTTAAGATGGAGAGTTTATTGTTTTTCAAACAGTATGAGGAAGTTTCTAGGAATCACTTAAATATAGCATATGCCAAAACAGACAGTTTATTGGATGACCTGCTTATGCAGGATCAAATCACTGATGAAGAATACAGATTCCCGAAAACTGACCATCCCCATATTCCAGGTATTTTCAGCATATCAAAAATAAATAAAAGTATTTATGATCCACCTGTGCGACCCATTGTGGATGCCAAGGGCTCTAAAACCTATGGTATAGCAAAATATATTGGTGTAAGATTAAAAGATGTTATGAGACACATGAAGCATGTTTACAAGGACTCTTGAGATTTTTTGAGGACTCTTAGCAAGGATTTGTTTGATAGTGACCTTTTGATTGTCACAATTGATCTAAAAGATCTCTTTTCAGTTATCCCCCATGAACAAGCGATTGAGTGTTTTTTGAATATTTAAATAAATCAGAAAGCTTGTTAATAACACTATTAATGTTTTAAGGGCCCTTATGGAGGGTGTCTTAGAGAACAACTAGCAAGTAAAGAACGAGGGTAGCTAGGGGTCAGTATGTGCACCTATCTTTACTAATATAGTCATATAGCATATCGGGAATGCACATTTGTGTTCCATTTGGGCTATGTTGTATCTTACATGATTGATTTTTGATTGATACAGTTTTAATTTTGAGGGACACTGAGGAAAGACTGAATATTTTCAATACATCAACAACACTACTGTTATTTAAGGTTTACTATTGAAACTTCACAAAGTGTTTTAAATTATTTGGATGTTGAAAGCAAAATGGACGTAATCAGCAAGGAGTTTGTATCAGCATTTAATGAAAACACACTTACTCTAATGTACTATTGCAGTTTAATAAGTGTCACAATCTCCATTGAAAAAGAGTATTGGTAAAAGGCCAGTTGGTTAGATTAGCTTGTATGGTCTCATCCCTCATTATGTTTTATAAACAGAGTAAAAATATGACATTATTACAATGGGCTAGCCAAAATAGTTTTCTTAATTTTTTTAGTTTTTTTTTCCAAAGGAACCACTGAATTTTATATCCCATCCATATGTTTTTAAGGAAGGGGAGAGGCTCCATACTTGGGAACCCAAAAATATATATACTAATAAATATTACAGCAAGAGGTTGATGTTAACTTATAATGGTGATAGAGGGGTGATTCGACAAGTAGTAGAACATTTTTGAAGTGAGTGGTATTGATCAACAGATGGTAGGAGAGGCTCCTTTTAAAACATTTGGGAAGGAGTGGTGTTTAAAATATTACATCAAAAGAATGTGGAAAGTTTCTGGGGATATGCAGGGAAAAACTGGAACTTATAGATGTGGGAGGTGCATTTACTGTCCCTTTATTAAGGGAGGTGAAGATGTCAAAATTATAGAATATGACACAGTGCTCAGTTTTAAATATTGTAATTGCTTTGCTAAAAGAATAGTCAGTGTTAACTCTAAGTATATATTTATTTTACATTTGTTGACCGGGATAGTCCGACTGGATACTTGTTCATTTTCAGTGGAGGCCCAGGGAGAAAAGCTCCATACATACATATAGAAAAACTGTTACATTAAATAAGTTAAAGCACTGTTACAGATACAGTACATAGGATAAAAGTCATTAATTCTGTCATATATAAATCTGATTTGTTATAGAGTAACAATTAGGAAGCAATGTAGGGGTGGCCAAAAGACCTCTTTAGCACATGTTTATATTGCCAGAGTTAGTTAGGATTAGAGCAATGACATAGCCATTGCCTTTTAAAGTACTGTTTTACATTTTTTTTTAATTGGGTCAGAACGGGTTCTGTAGTAAGCTCAGCAAGAAGTCAGTTCCATAGTTTGCCAACAGAGTTGGCATATAGAGAGTCTCCAGATGAGCTGTTGCTTTTGAGCGTTTGGACTAGTAATTTGTTGGATGAGCAAAGTTTCTTGAGACTGCTATAAGGGGTGATCATTTTTTTGAGTACAGGTGTGTTTTCAGGTTGGTAGAGAATTTTATGTGCTACTATTAGCTGATTGTACTGAAGTTGGATAGGCAATTCCAGCCACCCTAGATTCTTTAGGTTCAGACAGTGGTGTGTTCTGTATGCTGCTCCAGTGACAAATCTAGCAATATGATTAAAGCAGCTAGAGAGTTTATTAAGGTCAGACTTTGAGTTCATGAAGAGAGGAGATGCATAAAGGAGGGTGGAAAGTAGATGTGTATGGGCAATTACAGTCCTAGCTAGTGGAGTGAGGAAAGGTTTGATCTTGTATAGTGAGCCAAGTTTTTTATTAACGTTTTTAATAGCTTGATTAATATGCATATCAAACTTGAGTTTATTATCAACTGTTACACCTAAGAGTTTGGTACAGGGTTCTAGGACAATGACAGTGCCATTTATAGTAAAGGTTGGAACAGAGGATTTATGAGTGGGGGAGAAAAGCAGTAGCTTAGTTTTGTTAAGATTTAATAGGAGACATCAATTACAGAGCCAATTTTCAACAGTATTAAAAACATTTTGGGATAGAGTCTGCAAACTTAAACAGGAGGTGGCAGAGCAAGTCAAAGTGAAGTCATCTGCATATTGAATGCAGGCGGCTGTTGGGATGACTGTGTACAGGTTATTAATAAAGATAGAAAATAAAAGGGGTCCGAATAGAGAGCCCTGAAAGACCCCAAGGGTGATAGATAGAAGGGAAGATAGGTTGTTCTGCCATAGTACAA
Source organism: Protopterus annectens (assembly GCF_019279795.1). Taxonomy (NCBI): domain Eukaryota; kingdom Metazoa; phylum Chordata; order Ceratodontiformes; family Protopteridae; genus Protopterus; species Protopterus annectens. The sequence goes on from NC_056751.1 coordinate 662,006,519, forward strand.
CCTGTTGTCTACCACTCAGATATGATTTGTACCATTGGATAGCCTGGACATCTAGGGGAATAGTTTTAGGTGTGCGTATGAGTAGCTGGTGGTTGACCATGTCAAAGGCTTTGGAGAGATCAAGAAAGATGGCAGAAGAAAGCTGACTGTTGTTTTGATTTTGATTAATAACATTGGAGAAGGAGAGGAGGGCTGTGGTTGTACTGTGAAATGGTCTGAAACCATGCTGTGAGTTAGCCAGGAGATTGTGCTGAATGAAATGGCTCAGGAGTTGTATATGGATGCACTTCTCCATAATTTTAGCCAGGGGTGACAAAATAGCTATAGGTCTGTAATTTGAAAGTTCAGTGGAACTGCCCCCTTTGTGGAGTTGAATAACATGGGAACGTTCTTCCAGATGGAGGGGATAGTGGCTTCTGGTATAGTTCTATTGATCAGGATAGAGATTGAGTATGCTATGGCATCTGCAGCTTTTTGTAGATACTCAGCTGGGAGGAGATACACTGCAGGGGTGGTAGGTTTTAGTTTCTTGATTAGGGTACGGGTAAGTGATGTGGAAACTGGTTGAAAGTTAAAAGGGAGTTGAGAACTAGATGTGGCGGCATTAGGACTTAGGCAGCTGGGAGATAGCTGGTTAGCTAGTGACTGGATAGTTTCTGTAAAGAAATTATTAAAGGAATTGGCAACGTCTTCTGAAGGTTTTGGGATGGTAGCCAAGGGGGTAGGAGTTGTGCATTGCCCTGGGTGAATAAGTTTATTTATGCCTCCCCAAAACTTTTGTTGATTGTTTTGATGCTTCTGTTGTCTAAATGCCAGTAAAAGTTTTTTTTTTTTTATCTAGGGTGGTAGATTTTTTAGTGTTGTTTCTTAGTTGCCTAAATCTAAGTTGATGTAAGGGGGATTTTGTGGTACGCCAAGTGGTCCAAGCTTTGTTTCTAAGTAAGATCATTTGTCTGGTTTCTTTTGAAAGCCATGGAGCAACTTTTGCTTTACTTCGTATAGAACATGCAGGTGCATGGGTATCAAGGATGGTGCATGGGTATCAAGGATGGTGCATGGGTATCAAGGATGGTGCATGGGTATCAAGGATGGTGCATGGGTATCAAGGATGGTGCATGGGTATCAAGGATGGCTAGGAATTTGGTGCTGAAATATAATGCAGCTTCTTCAAGTAGTAGATGTTTTAGGACTGCCCAATCACATGCTTTGAGTTCATTCTGGAAATTAGCAGGGTTAAAGTTTTTGTTGTTTCTAATTGTTTTGTAAGTAGGTTGGGGGGGGGTCAGTCTTATGCCTGATTATATAGGTAAGAAAATGGTCACTTATGTCTTCAGGTCAGGTTGTTGTTGTTGTGTCATTTGGCTTTTCCTGGTTAGGGGTCGCCACAGCAGAACTCCGGTCCGCTAATGATTGGCAGTAGATTTTTACATGCCGAGTTGCCGGCCCTGATGCACAACCTTCAACGAAGGTACGCCCATTCACGCATGTCTCCACACAGAAGATACCGGCCCTATACATCTTGGGATGGCTATTAATGAGTATCCAATCTAGGATACTATCTTTGTTGTTAGGTTTACTGAACCTAGTAGGGGAGGGTATGATCTGAGTAAATCCATATAGATTTGCATGGATGGTCAGAGATTCTGAGGAACAAATATTCCAGTTGATGTTGAAGTCTCCTAGAACAATGGTTTCTTGAGGGTAGTTACTAGACAGCCAAGAGAGGATATCTTCTAGGGTGCTTGCATTATTACCTGGGATAATGTACACACAGGCTATGTTAATACTTTTGTATTCATTAATTTGATGCTTGGTAATGAGAATTTCAGCATTATCAACACAGGGTGGTTGTGTGGAATCAGAGGTCAGATCTAGAGTAGTTTTGTACAGTACAGCTACCCTTCCTCCTTTCCTAGTGCTACAGTCTAACCTTAGTATATTATAACCTGGGGGTAAAACCTTGTTATCTGCCATTGATGGTTTTAGGCAGGTTTCAGTAAGACAAAGTATAGCCGAGGAATATGTATCTAAGAGTCCATGCAGGTGGTGGACCTTATTATTTAAGCTTCTGATATTAAGGTGACTGACCAGGAGTGAGTTCTAAGGTCTATTTAAAGTTCGTAAGTTAGTGGGAATATTAGAATTGGGGCTAGTATCGGCTAGTAAGGTTTGGCCAGGATTTGGATGAATGTCCCCATCCCTTGTGAGGTTGTCATGTAGTCTAATTGCTTCAGGAATTTAAATATTAGTCTTAGGTAAGTCTTGGTTTTGGGGTTGCTATATCTGGATCAAATGGGTTGGTGATATTTTGCATCCAAGGAGTTAATTGTAAGGGGGATTATTAACTGGTCTAATTTAATTAGCATTATTGGAGTGATGGTGTGGCTTCTTGGGTAGTGGTAACCTAGGCAGGACAGATTTTTGTAGGTGGTGAGAAGATATGGAATTATCATCAAGGGTAGTAGGCAGTAAATTGGCATTAATTTGCAAGGTTTCATGGCCAATAACAGAGGCATTGTCTAGATATTAGCTTTGACTTTTGCCCAACTTGAGTAGAGGGATAATTAGGATAGGTAGGTAGGGAGGGTCCTGATAATATCTAGGAAGTTGTTGATTGGTTCTAAAAAGAGGGGGAGTGGTTTTAGAGGTATAAATTTAGGACTAGTAGGGGCAGGTGGGATTTGAGGGCAGGGTGGATAGCGGAGCAAGCCCAAGCATAGTGAGCGCAGCGGGGCTTAACCTGACCACAAGATCTGTAGGGCCTGTATAAATATGCAAGTACAATGATACTTTTTTTTAAATACTTTCTTACCCTTGTTTTTGCCTTCAGTATACAATTTTTTACGTAGAATACTGTTAGTATTCACTTTTTGCAGCCTTTTTGCACATTAAGCTTTCTTCTGCCAATTTTCTGCTATTTTTGTAGTTTTAGAGCTGCTTAGAAACTTAGATATGTTCACTAGGAAATCCTTAGAGATGGATATTGGAGTAACCCGGTTTAGTATTTTAGGGTTGATTGTGGGGCTTTGAGGGATTACTGGTAATGCTGTAGACCCAGTATGGCTAAACAATATAGTACATACAGACAGGATAAGGTAATATTAATCTTGGCAGATCTTTTCAGAGTTGAGGGACAGTACAGGAAAGTTTCCAGTTAGGTTTCAGCAGGGGAGGTGTCCTAGCGTTCAAGCCTTTCAGGGATCTAGCAGCTAGAGGGGGCTAGAACCTGATGATAGATACATAAGTTAGTATATGTGCTAAGTAGAGGATCTTTCAGCCAGTAGAATATAGCACTGTTAAGAACATTTATTTTCTATACAGCAGAGCAGCAATAATCATAGAAAATGACCATAACACAGTCAGAGCAGCCCAGTAGTTAACACAATTCAAAGCACAATAGTAGTATTATTAAAGCCAGCCATGTATTTAAGAAGTAAAACAGACTAAATAGTATAAAATAGTGTCACTTTGGTTTAAAAAAATAAACCAATTCAAAGTCACTAGCTTAATTTTCTGTATTGGACTAGATAAAATGTGACCAGATATTTTAAAGTTAAAACAAAGTAGAGTGAAGTACTGGGGTTTCAGTTTAAATATCAGATATCCCACAGTCTCTTAACTATTATTTTTATAGTAGACATTTCAAACTGCATACAGCTATATTTGTGGTTTAAACAGGCATAAAACAGTGTAGAGTATTACTTGTCTAGCTTACCTAAATCAGTAAACACTGTTTCTAATGCGAACACCACGTCAATTAGATATAAATTACATTTATAACAGTATGAAATGGGTCATAACCTTAATCCTCTGTGCTAAGTATGAACTGCCTATGTTTCTACATAGTTAAAACTGAGAGCGCCCTCAAAGATAGAATTTATGAACATTTATACTAAATTAAGATTAAGGACCATCACAATGCACTATGGAGACATATTCACCAATATGAGGGACATGAATTCAGCTTTTTTGTATGGGATGTTATTAAACATGACTGGGGGAGGTCATGGAAAACAAAATTGGAGATCAAGGAACTGCAATGGCAGTAAAGGACATGTGCTACAAGTCTTTATGGCTTAAATGACATGTTATCTGTAACACGTGCTAAATATCAAGTCTAATAATTAATTTTAGATTTGAAACTATGTTTTTTAAATGAGTATACCATTTTTTAAAGGCTTCCCAGTTGTTGTAGATGAAATTTGACTGTAATTGTTATTGGTAAAGTAGTGATTTATTAATTGGTTATTTAACTAGTTTTATTTATCATTAAGTAATTTAGTAATGATTACTTACAGATAGAGGAGGGGCTTTTTATTTAAAAGTATTGTGGATGAGAATGGTTTTATCTCTGATGAAGCTCCATTACAGTGTTAGGTATGAAAGCACTTAAACTGAGTGTAGTTGCTATAAAAAAGTTACGTTTATGTTTTCCAAGACAAAAATCGAGTGTACTTGTGGTCAGCCAGACTATGTTTATGCTTTGCAATTCAGATCATGTGGCTTTATGGTTTACACAGCCACGTTTGTAGTTTGCACCTTGAAATTCTGTGGTATTAAAATCACATTGGTGGTTTGGTGTACTTGGTTTCAGTTCGTGATTTCAGTAACCTAGTTCAGCAGTGGCTTTGGAATTAAGTTTAGTGCTGCAGAAGGTTATAATTAATTCTGGTATATCACTGAATCAGCAAACCTGATAGTTTAGTACAGAGGATTAAGGTTATAACACAGAAACAAACTCCATTTGGTAGTCCAGGATTTGATTTTGTCTGGGCCTATTTCTCAACTGTGTGACTGAGTCGGTTCATAGGTTCTTACTAAGTTTACAGCCAAGCAAACCACTAAGGAGCTCAACCACATCACCCAATACTGGTTGGAGACGAAAAATGCCCCACATTTATAGGTTTATAAGCATTTACTAGGTTATTATTAGGTGAGGATCTTCAAGAACATAACAAACATGTAACATGGTAAGAAAACGAGCAATTTGTCAATTTAGAAAAATGATCATTATATGATCTAAATGAATTATGTACATTTTGATTGAATTAAATTAAATAAATGATGTAAGAAATAAATACATAAAATGAATCTACCAAAAATGTGTGATTAATAGCCACTGTAACAGTTCTTTGAGGATCTTAAGGATGCTAGCCTTACATTCCCATACATATGTATGAACAAATCATATGCAGGAAGAATAAGGGTGCATTGGGACATTTACTTTTTGATCCTAACCATGAGGTTTCCCATCCTCTCATCAAAATTACATTTGACTAGATTAAGATAAATACTTCCCTCTATGTGGAGTGGATGACTGTTGCATAAGAGAGGTATTCTCGGTGATACAAAGCTATCACATCAACGTGTTTCATTTATGTTGCAAATGTGATGAAGACCCCTTGAGCAAGTATTCATGCTACCACTGGACTTGTCAATGTGTGATACCACTCACAGAGTAGGGTCTGTTGCGGAACTACACAAGACAGATGTTGCCTCAGTGCATGTTTTTCACAAATCCCAGATAAACATTTTTAATCATCTGTCTAGTCATCTAGAATTTTAAAATTGCTAGGAAAAAACCCTGCTTGATATACAAGGGAAGGCCATTCCAGCAAAGGGGAAATGTTGGGTTGTGCATCTGTGACACCATCTGTTTTTTTTTTGACGCAGTATTAGAGGTTTAGATCTCTAGAACAGGTGCTTGCTTTAACACTGGTTTAATTTAGGTTAAGAGTTCATAGAGTGTTGGGTCGTTCATAGCATGGAAGGCTTTAAAGATGTCAACCCTCAGGGGTCTGAGTGACAGGGCTTTTAGTCTGTCAGTGTGGCTAAAGGTATTACGACCTGAATATACATATATATATATATATATATATATATATATATATATATATATATATATATATATATATATATATATATATATATATATATATATATATATATATATATATATATATATATATATATATATATATATATATATATATGTATATGTGTGTGTGTGTGTGTATATATATATATATATATATTTTTTTTTTTTTTTTTTTTTTTGTAGTAAAGAAACACTAAGTTCCCTCAAGCTGGTTTAGGTGCTTGCTGAGGTACATGCTGAAGAGTGCATTTTATTCAATAATGGGCCTAATAAAAGATGAATAAACTGTTATTATAACTTCTTTGGTGTTTGTAGAGATAGGGTAGAAGTGAAACAAAGAGTACTCCTGGGTCACACCTGCCAAAAAGCCTCACTTCCTGTTCCTTGTGACTATGTACTCTACCAGCTCCCTTTCCTGTTTCATTCAGACCACTCTGTCCTTCTCTATTGTCCTTGCCAGTCCTCTTCCTCCCTGTTATGTATCAAAACCCTCTACAATCTCTTCTTCAATCTTCCTATAAACACCAAATACTATCTACTCATGCCTCCATTCACTTCTTCACCTTTTGTTCCCTCTTCTTCCTGCTAATCTCTCATCCTATGCTCCCCTTCCTTGATATCATCTTCTAGTGATCAACTTCTTCTTGGTCCTCATAGCAATCACCACTTTATTGCTCCCTTCCTCTGTACGCCGTCCATATCCTAATTCTTTCCTGAGATTCTGTAAGTGTTGCTTACTTGCCTTCCTCTCTCCTGCTTTTTAATTATTCTTTTATACTTTTACCCCACAAGTATCCTCTTGCCAGTTTGCTTCCCCACCAACGTTTCTATCATTTCTACCCACACCCATGGCAAAGAAAAAGGACATTGGAAGAATAGGCATTTGAATACAAAGCACAGGAGAACATGCACACAAGAATATAGCAAAGGAACAGACAAGGTGATTCAGAAAATTGCTGTGTAGAAACACTATGTGATTGGATGAGGAGGTATAGAAACACTATGTGATTGGATGAGGAGGTGTAGAAACACTATGTGATTGGATGAGGAGGTTCCCATAGCATCCTCCTGATCATACTATCCTTCTGCTCCATGCTCCTTATCCTCCTTTATGACTGTGTTGCATTTGCCAAAAACTCTGCATTACTTGTTTTGGTTGAGTCAGTATTCCTGGTTACTACATTATATCCCTTGGTCTTTTCTTGCATTTTATTATTGCTACATATGCTTCTTCTATCATGAATGCATTTGCCTTCTCAATTCACTGGTGTCTATTAGTTTATTTGTTTTTAAATGGATATATTAAACTTGACATCTCTTCTTATTACCCACATAGTATGCATTGTGTGATAGGCAGGATGTCAAATATTTACTTGTAATTACCCTGTTGTAATATACCTCTGTTGCGTTATTGCCTTCACTAATAAATCTGCACTGACCCTATTGCCCATAGTTACATGTACCTTTTTAATTTTATCCGTGCTACTCATATATTGGTAAGCCTGACAATTCTACAATAACTCTCTCAAGTTTCCTTTAAGTGTATATACAAAAGCAGTTCAATTTCATGCCATATCAGGGAAATTATCCACACGAGGAAAACATTCCAGTATTTTCAATAATATCCATAATCTGTTTGCTGGTCGCCAAATATGTTAATAATAAACTTCCAAAAAGTTTTTTTTTTTGTTGCTGCCATTACAACTCATACCCTAACCTACCCTTTACCAAGAATTTGAAATCTGACCCCAGTAATGGCTGAACTGGTGGCTCCACCTCCCATTACTTAGCTCCTTACTTTGGTCAGCAAATCATTGTCTCTTGGATCCAAAATGATAGCAACAACTAATTATATCAACAGTGTGTGTGTGTGTGTGTGTGTGTGTGTGTGTGTGTGTGTGTGTGTGTGTGTGTGTGTGCACACATATATATATAATATATATATATATAGTCATTGCAGTAATAGGAAATTTATAGCTATAAAAGGCATACTGGACTGTTTAAAAACACTTTGAGAAAATTACTGAACAGAATAGTAGTTTAAAAAAGAAAATGCATGGTGCTTTCTTAAAAACTACTATACAAAAATTATTTTTGGAGCAAATACAAATTAAAAACCCAATTTGTATAACAGAAGTAAAGGCTGAAGGAAAATAAAACTCCAATTATTGATGGCATCACTCATAAACTGTTACCTCAACACATTTTACTTATTTTTATAGAAACTGTTCACAGAACCTAAAAATGTGTTTAACATTTGTATATTTTGGAAATATATAGCAATCTCCATGTTTTTCTTAGGCCCATGTTATTACTGAATGTAGATTACAACTTTTTATGTAAATCCTTCCCAACAGACCAAAAATATACTATCTGCATTAATAAAGGAAGACCAGAATGGCTATATATTAAATAGGCAATCACAGGAAAAAAGCAAACGAATATTTTAATTTATTGCTAATGGTAAATTAGAACTATCTGTAATTTGCCAGGATCTAGATATAGCCTTCATTCAGTGCATTGATAACATTGAACTAAAATATTAGAAATATACAGATGTACAAGTAATTTTATATCTGTCATTAATCATCGGATCAAAATTAATTTTTATATATTAAACTAGGATATTGCATTTCTCGGTCAATAAGAATAAGCAGGGTCATAAATAAGCTTGTTCTTTCTCCCCCTTGTTATGTGTTTTGGCTATTGAACCCTTAGTAAATTACATAAAACATAGCAGTGATATAGTCAAATTTAAAATATAGTATCACTATACTTCCACAACTCATTTATTTGCTATCAATATACTGCTAACTATAGGTGTCATTGATTCTTCACTAATAACTCTAAACCAATCATTAGAATATTTTAAACTATCAGAATAAAACTAGTACCTTATTTATTAACAAAGTATTAAATGATTTGATGAAAACTAATAGTGAATTCAAATGAGATAGTAAATAGATTAAATATTGAGGGGTTACTCTTACATGCAGCTATAAAGAAATAGCAGCAATAAATTATAAACACATTCAAGTGGCTAACATAAAAATAAATCAAGTTATTATTTTCTTTGAAAGATATGGTACTTTTAATCAAAATGGTTATTTTACCTCAAATATTATATGTTAAACAGACAACTCTGCGGTAGCGTTGTCACCTCACAGTAAGGCATTGTCCTGTTCGATTCTCAGCTAGAGCGTCTTCTGTGTGGAGACATGCGTGAATGGGCATACCTTCGTTGAAGGTTGTGCGTCAGGGCCAGCAACTCGGCACGTAAAAATCTACTACCAATCATTAGCGGACCTGAGTTCTGATGTGGCGAACCCTAACCAGGAAAAGCCGAAAGACACAACAAAGTACAGACAACTCCTTTAGTGCCTTCTAAAAAAAATATTAAACTATTTTATGATATTTGTTTAAAGTTCTTATGATGTTTCAGCAAATCTAGAATGGTTTGAGAAACTTTTGTAAGAGAAAAAGATGGTGGAATATGATTCTTGACATAGAAACATGATATAGTTTCAGCTATTAAAACAGTAGATTTACAGTTAAATTCTGTTTTTTTTTTTTTTTGCCTAGTTGGAAAAAAATTGAATGAAACCATTTTGTCAAAATAAATATGATTGCATAGCATTTATAAATCTTAAATACTTATATGAAGTGGCTGTTGAACAGATTTTTACTTAGAAACATCAGTAGTCCAACAAATTCTACTTATATAAACCACGTGTTGAAACATTTAGAAATGTTTTTTATATATATATATATATATATATATATATATATATATATATAGAGAGAGAGAGCGAGAGAGAGAGAGAACTAAAATCATGATGTTTTACATATTCCATGTAGTATGTATATCAGAATGTACAGTCTAAATTTAAAAAAAAAGTTATACTTAAAAAAGTAGAAATCTGATCTTTAGGATTCATACTTCAAGAGTGACCTGCATAACAAACTATAACAAACTATTTGATGTGTAAAATATGATCTGGCTATGGAAAATTGATGTATAGTAAAAACCAATAAATAACCATTCAGTCTCTAAAGTGTATTTAATGCCATGTATAATTAAAGAATTTCCACCTGCATATCAGTTTCTAAACATTCTTGAAACAAATGGTGGGATAAAAAGAGAGAGAGAGAGAGAGGGAGGTCATATTTAACCAAAATGTATAAGATAATTAAGGACTATACATTTCATATCAAAAATATCTCTATTGGGATTATGCTCTTCAAAGAAGCTGCTCAACTTAAACTACTAGAGATAAAAAAATTCATTTTAATATCCTTTTATTTTGGAGGTTATTCTCTTGACAATTTCTACATCAATCATTTATCTCTACATAGAATTGAAAGTATTGGTAATTGGAGGTGATATATAAATAAAATGGGCTAAAAGCATGGTGTTTCACATTATTCCCTGTAGTACGTATACCGGGATGTACAGTCCAAATCACAGCCGACTGGCAGCATATGGTTTATGTTTGCAAATTTCTTACCCTCTCTGGGGAAAAAATAATATTTCCATTTCCTGCAAGTATTGGTTCTCAAGAATACATATTAAACTTTTGATGCTGTTGAATGGTCCAGTTCCCAAACATGTATGCAACTTTCTATTCTCACTTCTCTGCAGCTTATTAGCAATAACAAAGAAAATGGTTACAAAGACTTGGAAAAGTGAGATACCACCTAAATTTACTGAATTTATAAATCTTATCATTGCAATTTATCAGAAATAAACATCTACAATTAAGGTGAAAGCAAACTAAATAATCACATAATATAATTACTAGATAAGACTGACCTCATTAATAGAGATTTATTACTCTATGTTCTATGATCCGTTTATGCTGTTTGGCTGGTTAATGAATCTTAGTAATCTATAGCAAGAACTGATGTAGTCACTCATGCAAATTGCTGTTTGTTTCATTATTTTAATTTTGCTATATATAAGATCTTAACACAAATATTATAAACACACATTATAAGGCTTCAGTCATGCATGTAATAGCTCTGTGTGATAACTCTACTGCTAATAAACATGCATGATATTGCATAGAGATATGCGACATAATCTTGCACAAAAAATCTTTAAGGTGAAACTCCAAGAACATGTCCACATTTTGTAAGTATGCTCCCCTTCCAGATACTATTGGCCTACCGGGCGGGTTATGTATATTTTTGTGTATTTTGTGTATCACTTTAAATTTAGCATCTTTGGGGATCCTGATGTATAATTTCTTAATATCCAAGGCAGAGAGGAAACTAAACCTTTCCCCTCTCTCCAAAATGTCTAGTAACTACAAATTAAACTTACTAGTAGTTTAATGTCATTAGAAACAAAATATATCATACATTTTGGTACTTTACATCCTAGTGGGTTAAATCTGGACATTAATTTAAATGTGGGGTAAGAGGCATATCATTTTCATTGTCTGCATTGGTTTTAAAATGTAATGTTCTCTAATAGATATATATATATATATATATATATATATATATATATATATATATATATATATATATAGTCTTATATATACATGGAACATTATTTTTTTTAAGTATGTGTAATGTCATTTTAAATACTTATATTTGCACTTTAAATTGTTAACAGCAATCCATTTGGACGAATTTCAGTCGCAGTCCAGAATGTGAACACTCATCAAGTATTAAAAAAATACTAATTTATACAGCAAAAGAGCACACTAAAAACAAAGGTATATGTAATATACAATAGAAAAAATGAAAGTAGTCAACAGAAACCACTATGTACAATAATTACATCAATTAAACTAGGGACATGTTAGGAGTTAAGAGATGCTATAGTGAAAATGATAGGCAGTATGTGTCGGGCATTAGGGAGACTAGGTCATGAGACCTGAAGCAGAGCATTTAAAAGCACCTTGTGCGTGAGATGTTCTTTAAGTTGTGCCCAAAAGGAGGAATAGTTAGAGAGGTCTTTAAGATGTGAGGGAAGATGTCTCTTGAGCTTGGATTCAAAGGGAGAAAGGGAGTGGTTAGAGAAATGCAGTCTGGTTTTAGGTGCCTGAAAGAGAGGCCTTGAGTGGCTATGAGATCTAAGGTTATATAATGGAGGCTATCTAAGCAAGTTAGAAGAAAGAGAAAAGCAACAAGAGTTGGGAGACAAGGAGTAGATAGGCGTGTTGCTAAACCATCAGCCATTTACCTTTGGCTAATGTAAGACAGTGGTGTTCCTACTTTGGGGAAGGGGTAATGAAGCAGCAGATGAAGTCGCAGATTGTTTGGATGGTGGTAGAGTTTCTTTTGGAAGCAAATACTACAAGAGCTAGGCAGTACTCAAGTTGGGCTAGAAGAATCCCTTTGCCAATAGCATATCTTGTTAGAAAGGATAGGAAAGAGGAGATTTTGTACGCCACAAAGAGCAGGGCGTTTATCCTTCTCTGGGTATTTTGAGATTACAGTGGAAGTTAAGTGAGGGACAAACTAGATACTAGGTATTTGAAGGTGTTAACCTGCATAGTGGCATTATTACAGTGGGCAAGAATAAGAAGGGATTTGGGGTTCTTTCTAAAGTGAGTTGGAGTTCTTTTGCGTTTTAGTGGAAATTTAAAAGAGCAGAGTTTTAGTTTATGATGAGTTAGGTAATAGTTTTTTGCTACTGAGCCAGTTAATCAGTGACAGAAAATCATTTTGCAGATCATGCTGAATTGAGGGAGTTGCATGGTTGGAGCAGAAGATAACCATGTCATCTGTAAATATTAAGATTGGAAGTGGGTGAATCTCAAGTGTAAACTTATTCATAAAAATTAAGAAAAGAAGGGGGCAGAATGTAAATTTGAGGGACTCCTTTAAGTGAGGGAGTGGTGGCTGATGTACTGCCATCCATTTAAAAAGTATTCTAAAGCATCCTTCATAACAAATAGTGGCACAGGAAAATTTATATATAGTAGTTTACCTTTTGGAGTGTTTTTCAGAAATTATGTATGCTAGTTTACCATAGAAAGTTTATTACAAGGTTTCTTCTTTTCATTTAGGCAATACCCTGTTTACTGAGGATATACAAGAAGTGCCATTGGAAAAACAAACAAAAAAGTGGAAAAAATGAAAGATATGGGCCTGCATCTTAAAGGAAATGTGCATTGTTTTGAAAAAGCCACAATACTAAAGTTCATTGGATTCTATGGACAGTACACACCAAGTAAATTTAACACAGGACTATCAAAGATGTAACTCTGTCACAAGCTTGTGAATATATGTTAAAGATCTGACCTCAAATAGATGAGCCACAGTGTATGTTTTATTATTCAAGAAGATTAGCATTACTTGTTATGCCTGATTGTTACTTTATTGGACTACAGTTATAATCCCTTACGGAAGGCCATCTCATAATATAGAAAATGTTGTGTCAGGGTCATCCTAGAAAGTCCATAATGAAATATTAGCCACATCATATAAATGATGAGATGGAATGTATCAAGTTTAGGAAAATAAAGTAAAGATGTTACAGCAAACTGCAATACACCACTAAGAGCACCTTTAATACCCACTGGGCCAGTCAGTAATCTCATACTCCAGACTGTATATATACTGTTATGGACCACTCCTAGGAAAAATGCTTCTAGTTTTGAGATATGCACATTCAAAGTAGTTGTATGCATATGCAATAAACTCTCACATTTTGTATGTAAATGCTGAAAAAATGATATAAAGTTTTAACATACACAATGCTCCAGAAATACAAGTATCTGATAATGCATTCTGCTTCATCAATCTGGAATTAAGATATTTTATAAAATTAAATTATGTTTATAATATAACTACTGTCTCATTTCATGTTATATCCAATGGCCTTGCATAGAAGCCTAGAAAGATTTTTAAGGGATAAAGAACATGAGACTGAGATAGCAGGAGGAAGATGATAAGTCATTGTTCAGCTAAGAAATTCAGTTATTTCATAGATGATAACGCATTTATCTCCAGCAGAAATGCTCATGTCACAAAGAATAAGAGCGATATTTGACTTTTGTTAGTCAGATCTGAAAACAGTTTCCACAAAAAGCTTTAGGCTCAGAAAATTACATTCAATAAACAAGAAAAATTGAGAGCGTCTGCATCTACAACTTGATTAAATGTATGTGAAGAATTATATCTATGCCCCGGATGGATCCCTAGTGTTACAGTGAGTAGTTTGGGACTAGTGTCTTATTTATATAGTGGACATTGGTCATTTAGTTGTGGGACAGCATTGCAATCAAGCCAGGTGCACAAGGATTAAGCCCTGACCATACCCTAAATAACCAGAGTTTGATTTGTAGCTCAGGCAGGAGGGGGTGGGAGTTACTGGTGAAGCCAGCATACCCATATAGGGGGAGTGAGAGGTGGTTCCTAATTGGTCAGTGCTCCAAAGTAAGAAGAAGCTTGAACTAGAGGCAGTTGACTAGGGGACATAGTTTTGCTGTCCCAAGACTGTGATGATAGCTCTTACTGGGCATCTGAATGGGAGCACACAAACATCAGAGGCAGAGTACTTGTTGCCTGACGTAATGCAGTGCCAATATCAACCACTAGGGTGCAGGGTTGGGGCTTATTAGAAATGCACAGCTGACTCATTAATAGATATTTTGCTGTGGATCCTTCAGCTGACCAAGAGGCTGGCAATAATATGGGACTGGTGAGCCAGATGGACATTTATTCTGCATGGGTGATGTTATATTTACATGGGCTACTTTTTAGGCAGTCTACATGGTAGTGCAAACAAACCATTTATTCAGTGAATAAGCTGCGACAAAGGTTGATGGTCTGTGTTTGTATGGAAAAAACTCCCTCCCTCCTGGTAGGCTGATGGACAGCTCTCACCACTGTGCTGGAGATATCCAGTTTGAGGGAACAAATGGGGTTAAGTACCACTGGGTGAAGCTTGATGGTGGACAAGCAAAAAGCACTTTTATAAGAAGCTATCAGTGCACCATTAGTTGAGTTAGTTGCACTCACTGGATACCATCACAGATAGGGTCCTATTTATGTTTCATTGTGACCTGAAATGTTTGTAATGCTCTGCATTTGAATCTTTGTACTTGATGGCATGCAATAATTTACTACTTTAATACTGAAATATTTCAGACTGACTCCAATTATTAATTTTATTGCATTTTGAATATTTTGTATTTTTTCTGAGTTCATAGGTTCATAGGTGTTTACTAGGCTAACGACCACAAGGCCTTTTTAAGCCTAGCTATGCATCCCAAATCGCTGACAAGTTCTGGTACCCTTAATAAGTGTAAACAGGGGCTTGGGAGATGAAATATTTGCACGCATGGCCAGGGAGATGAACCATTTACAGGTTGCCTCTGTCCATTAAAGACATAGGTGCCAAACCAGGGATGAATTTCCTGTTGCCCATCATATTATCCAAGTTGCACTTAGGTTCATAGGTTGGTACTGGGCTCTCTGCCCGAAGGTATATATTAGCCCAGCCATGTTGTGCTGTATTCACCACCCCTTTAGTAGTTCCCTAGACCCTTGTACTAGCAGCTAGTACCCTTGGCCCCTATCTAGTAGTGCTGTTGGTGTGATCCCTGATGTGAACTTTCTGTTACCCATCCACTCATCAAGGTTCCTCTTGAAGAGTGATAGTGAGGGGCTCTGTCTTATGTAGATTGGGACCCTGTTCCATAGTAAGGGAAGTCTCTGCGAAGGGAATCTATCCCTCCAGCATGTTCTATTCATTGTTGTGTTGAGGTTTATATCACTAGAGCGTGTAACTCGAGTAGATTTGGTTTTGCTAAGATGGAGCATGTTCAACAATTCTGGATTGGACATGGCTCTGTACGTTAGACAGAGATCGCCTCTGAGAAAGTGGTATGCAACAGAGAGCAGTCTTAGCTTTTTCAATCGTGCTGCATAGGGCAACTGTTTGAGGCCAGTAATCCTCTTGGTTAGGTACCTTTGTGGTCTCTCCAGCTGCTGGAGATGTCTAGCCAGGTACATTCCAATTGGTGCATTGTACTCAATAATGGGTCTGATGAGGGAAGAGTAGAGGGGCACCATTACATCCTTAGATCTTGATGTGAACCCTTTCATGATCAGATGGGTCACATAGAAGGATTTTCTAACCACCTTGGCAACATGATTATCAAAGGAAAGCTGGCTATCTACTTGGGTCCCTAGATCCTTTATTTCTTCAGATTTCAGGGGATTACCTCCTATGTCGTAGTTTGCGGGTACTCTGTTTTTTCCAAAGGGGATTACTATGCATTTTTTTGCATTTAGCTTGACACCATGCATCAGTCTCATTTAGGCCCTTCTGGAGAATCTCCATGTCGGCCGGAGACTCTATTATAGCACCCAGTTTGCAGTCGTCCACAAACTTAGTCAGCCACAGCCCTTCCGTGTTTGCCTGTACTTTTGCAGTCGCCCGCAAACTTAGTCAGCCACAGCCCTTCCGTGTTTGCCTGTACTTCTGAGAAGTATATGCCAAACAGGAGGAGCCCCAGGACAGAGCCCTGAGACACACCACTCATTACTGGTCTGGATTCGGACATAGATCCCGCTACTCTTACTTTATGGGATCTGTCTGAGAGCCATTTTCTGATCCATCTTGTGACGTAAGGGTTTATGCCCAGGCTGGTGAGCTTATCAATAATACCTGAATGGGGAATGGTGTCAAATGCTTTAGCAAGGTCAAGGTAAGCCGTGTGTACCTCCTTTCCCTTATCTATAGCCTGAGTAACTGTCTCAAAGAAATCTACCAGGTTCAGAAGGCATGATCTGCCCTTGACGAAGCCGAACTGTGTGGGGTCCAGCGAATGGAGGTTCCCAATCCCTCCATTTATGAGTTCCATAATGATTCGCTCCATAGCCTTACAGATCAGACTGGTCCAGCTTATTGGTTGGTAATTCCCAGGGTCAGTTGTGGCCCCACCCTTGTGTAGCGGGACCACCGTTGCCATGCACCATTCTATGGGCACATATCCTGTGGAGAGGCTGAGACTGAACAGGGTATTAAGATGCAGGGTTAATTCCTTTTGGAGCTTGCGTATGACACAGCCTGGGACACCATCTGGTCCCATGGAGGCAGTGATTTTAGCTTTAGATAGAGCCTTGTTAACCAATGTATCAGTAATAATTGGACTTACACAATCCCCTGGAATAGGCCCTGTAGGTGGTGGGGGGGGGGACTTTGCACTGAACCTGTCAGCCAAGATGTTGGCAATGTCAGAAGGGTCAGTGTATTTTGTTCCAATTTGTACTAGCTCAGAATAGACCTGAGCTTTGCCATTTAGGTTTTTGACGTAGCCATAGAAGGCCTTATGGTTATCCTTGGCATTCTTGGCAACTTTCTTTTCAAAATTAGCTTTAGTTGACTTGATGAGGGCCCTCAATTTCTTACTAATCCTGATCAGGGATGATTTTTCTACTTGAGATTTGGCCTTTTTTTGTATAAGTCTCCTCCTTTTATTGTAAAGTTTGCTTATGGCCGGGGTCCACCAGACTGGTCCACCAGACTGGTTTCTTCTTGCTTGAGGAAGGAGTCTTGGTTTTATTTGAGATAGCATGGTCCATGCAATCCGGAAGATGTATATAAAGTGCCTTGGTGTAGGATTCCGCATCCTGGATATCATTATCCTTCTGCAAGGGAATAGTGAAGATCTCCACTTCAGATGCAAGTAGTTTGAAGTTTGCTTTGGAAAGGTTTTTGACTATGGTTTCTTTGATTGGCGGAGGTTGAGGAGTGAGGATGTCCAGGGTTATCAGTTTGTGGTCGGATCTGACCACGGAGACAGTGATAACGGGTGTGGTACAATGGGCACCCATATTTGTGATGATTAAATCCAATATGTTGTTCCCTCTAGTGGGGGAACATACTAGTTGTTCAAGGGCATTTGAATTTATAAATTCTATGAATCACTGAGCATAGGAGCTGAAACATTGGTAGTTCGCCCAGTCTCTACCAGGGTAGTTGAAATCACCCAAGATTATGGTGTTGGGTAGGACCTTTATATTTTCCAACGTCTCAAGGAATGCAGAGTGAGCATCTTAGGACATGGTGGGCGATCTATAAATGGCCATGACTTAAAATGTGGTTTTGCCTGCTGATAGTTGCGCATGGATGATCTCTGGGGCATCATGCTGTGCTACTAACATGGAGATATGGGTATCCTTGATGAATATGGATACACCTCCGCCCTTTGTACTGCGATCCAGTAACTGAGGCCAGAAGGTATGATATGAATTGTAACCTGGCAGTGCTGGGGTGCTCTCTTGAGCCTTGAACCAGATTTCCGTCAGTGCACAAACATCAATTTTCTCCGTGCTGAGGAGAGCCTTGAGTGTGTGCATTTTGAGGTTGAGACTTCTGGCGTTGAGTAGCATTACCCTTAGTTTTTGGTTGCCTGTGCTGGTTATGGTGGTTGGTTTGTCCTTTGAGCCTTGCCTAAAAAAGGCACTATGGGGACGGCAAGAGCCTTGGCCAGTATTCGAAAACCTAGGAGTGACAAGGTTACAGGGGTGACTTGAATTGGGTTAGGGTGGAACTCAGCTTCACATGGATGGGGGCCTGTTTCAGAGATGGGGGTTGTCTCTGGGATCCATACCAGCTCTCCAGCAGGTCCTATTTATATCACAGGCAAAGTTTAAGTCTTTAAAATGGGTAATTCTGGTGTTGCTTGTTTTGTGGATATGCAGGAGGTTCATCAGAGTGGAGTCTGACAATGCCTTGTATGTCAGGTGTAGATCTCCCCTTAATAGCCTGTAGGAAATAGAATACAGGGATAGGACCTTGAGGTGGTTTGCATAGGACATTTTATTTGCATTCTGTATACTTCTAGTGGGGAACCTCTTTGGAAACTCCAGTTGATGGATATGCCTGGTTAGATACATACCAAAGGGGACATTGTACTCAATGATAGGTCTGATGATTGCTGAATACAGTGAAACAATGACTTCCTTGGACCTAGATGCCATTCCTTTGTTTACAAGTTGAGCAACATAGAATGATTTCCTCATTGCTGTAGACACGTGATGATCCAAGGCTAGATTACTGTCTCTGTGTGTTCCTAAGTCCCTGACTACTGGGTCAACTCTAAGGGGTGTGTATGATAGTTACTGGGTCTATATTATCTAATCAACCACTTAGCTTGTCGAACGCCTAAACATCGACAGCTAAGGGTCGAAAACTTACAACCTCGAATGGCCAGATAAGTGAATTCTTTCATCGGGAAAGAATTCACTTGGCCATTATCAGGAATTTACCCTTTCCCCAATGTAGAGTGATCTCAGAGTTGGTATATTTAGTTAGCGAGGGTGTGGGGGGCACAGCCTCCACATCGGTGGGGTGTGGGGCTAAGCCCTCCACTTTTTTACAGCTTGGAAGTTTATGTTAGTGTGGCATGGCCAAGTGAATTCTTTTATTTATTTATTTATTTACATTTGTTGACTGGGAGTGTCCGACTGGATGTAGGTCCATTTTCAGCGGTGGCCCGGGGAGAAAAGCTCCAAAGTTAAAATAAATAGACAGTAGTTACATTGGATTACATAGCGATTAACAATTTAACATAGCAATTACTTACAACATATTTACAGATGAAGAACATAGTACATCAGTAGACAACTAGAATCTTTATCTATGAAGTACATAACAGACATTAACAAATGTTACAATAAGAAGTTCCTGCTGTATAAAAAGTACTAGGCTTATGAGCATCTGAGCTTGCTATAATCAAAGTAGTTAGTGGAGTGGAAAGAAAGGTAGTGGTTGGATGGGGTGGGTGATATTAAAGTGGGAGTTACAAGGGCATAGCCAGCATGTTTTTAGGTGTGCTTTTAGTAAAGTTTTGAAGTGGGTGCATGATGGTATGGAGGTAATTGTGGGTGGGAGGGAGTTCCATAATTTGGCTATGGTGCAAGAGAATAGTGCTTCACCAGCAGAGTTATTGGCTTTAGTGATCTGTAAGTGATTTTTGTTGCTGGATCTTAGTGGTCTGGTAGTGCGATAGGGTTGGAGTAGATTCTGGAGGGATGGGACATTTAGAGGATGGTTTACTAGTTTGTGGGTGAGTGAGAGTTGATACCACTGAAGGAGATGAGGTTGTTCAAGCCAGCCCAGTTCAGCAAGTGAGAGACAGTGGTGACTATGGTAGGATGCCCCTGTGGTGAATTTGGCAATTTTGTTGTAGCAGGTCTCTAGCTTGTTTAGATCGCATTGCCTTAGGTTGGTATATATTGGAGAGGCATAAAATAGGGTGGAGATAAGGTGGGAATTTGCTATTGAAATCTTTGCTGCTTTGGGGAGAAGTTGCTTATTTCTGTATAATGCTCCTAGTTTTTTGTGGACTTTTTTTATGATCGTGGATATGCGAATGTCAAATTTTAGTTTATTGCCTATTTCCACACCTAGCAATTTGGTGTGTTCAGTTGGGTATATAATGGTGTTGTCTTTTGCTGTGATGTTAAAGTGAGAGTTGTTTTGAGTATGTTTGGTGGGTTGGAAGATGAGTAGTTTTGTTTTGGTTGGGTTGAGTATTAATTGGGCATCGGATAACCAAGTTTCAACAGAGGAAAAGGCTTCCTGTGTGACTTTTTGCAGTTTGGGTAGGGACTGGGCTGAGCAGATGATGGTTGAGTCATCTGCGTATTGTATGAGTGTGCCATGTTTGGTGGCAGAGGCTAGATTATTGATGTAAACAGAGAAGAGTAGGGGTCCAAGGATGGATCCTTGGGGAACCCATATGGAGACAGGTAGTTGGGGAGATATGTCATTCTGCCATACAACAGATTGTTGGCGGTCAGACAGGTAACTCTGAAACCAGTTGGTGACTGATTGAGAGAAGGATAGGTTATTGAGGACAGAGATAAATTGTTTGTGTGGGACCATGTCAAATGCTTTAGACAGGTCTAGGAAAGTAGCAGAGGAGAGATAGCCATTATTTTTATGCTGAAGGATAGTGTTAGTAAAGGAGAGTAAGGCAGTGGTGGTGCTATGGTTTGGTCAGAAACCATGCTGAGTACTGGAAAGGAGGTTGTTAGTAAGGAGGTAGACTGAGACCTGAGAGTGTATGCATCTCTCTAGTATTTTGGAGAGTGGAGAGAGAATAGCTATGGGGCAGTAATTGGTTAGTTCTGTGGAGGGTCCGCCTTTGTGGAGGGGAATTATATATGATTCTTTCCACAGTGTGGCAATGTAACTTTCTGACAGAGATCGGTTAATCAAGATGGATACTGGGTAGGCCAGAGCATCAGCTGCGATTTGTAGGTATTCACTTGGGAGGTTGTCTGCTGCTAATTTGGTGGGTTTAAGTTTAGTTAAGAGTTTTTATGTTGGAGGAGGTGCAGGAGAAAAAGAGAAGGCAGTGGGGAGATTACTAGTTGAAGTTGTGGGTTGGAGGGGAGGGGGGTTGTGTTGTTTAGCTAGTGATAGTATGGTTTGGGTGAAGTGTGTGTTGAATGAGGTAGCAATATTTTCTGAGGAGTGAGGGATGTTAGAAGGAGGGGTACTAACTTTACCTGGGTGGAGGATGGAGTTTATGATGGACCAGAATTGTTTGGGGCTGTGTTGTGAGGAGTCTAGGGCAGACTGGTAGTATTGGAATTTATCCTGTTTTATTAGCTTTTTGACTCTATTGCATAGTTCTAGAAATTTCTGTCTAGTTGAGGGGGTTTTAGTTTTGTGCCAGTGCTCCCAGGCTTTATCCCTGTTTTTCATTTCTGACTTAGTGGTTTTCTGTAGCCATGGGGAGGGTTGTGCTTTGGTTCTGGAAAGTCTTATGGGGGCATGGTAATTAAGGATGCTCAGGAAGGTAGTATTAAAAAATTCAACTGTGTCATCAAGACTGAGGTACTTTAGAGGATGCCAGTTACATTCTTTGAGGGATGAGATGAATGTGAGTGGGTTAACGTTTATAGTTTTTTACGTATTTGATGGTAGATGACAGGTTTAGCTTGGTATAGGTATTTTTTGAGTAGGAATGTTGGGGAGTGATCACTGAGGCTATCTGATAAGCAACCTGTTGCATATGACTGGGGGCTCTTACTGACTAGTATCCAATCCAGGGTAGTGCGCTTGCTGGAGTTTTTATTTATCCTGGTTGCTGACTGGACTAATTGGATGAAGCCATGAAGGTTTACATGATGGGTTGGATGGTTGCCAGAACAGGATTGCCAGTCAATATTGAAATCACCTGAAATGATAGTTTCTTGGGGGAGATGGTGGGTAGACCAGCTGAGGAGGTTTTCTAGTGGAGGGATATATTGGCCGGGTGGGAAGTAGCATCCAATTTTGTTAATGGTTTTGTTTTGGTTTATTTTGAGGATGGTATATATTATTTCTTCATTGCCTATTTGTGGAGCTGATGATTTTAAGATCTGGATGTTTAGATGCTGTTTAGATATTATAGCTACACTGCCTCCTTTCTTGTTTAGCCGGTCTACTCTTAGTATGTCGTAACCTGTAGGGAGTATTTGCTCACTGGTAATGTGAGGTTTTAGCCAGGTTTCTGTCAGGATGACTATATCTAGGGAGTACAAGTCTATGGTGGCATGGAGTTCATGGACTTTGTTGGATATACTTCTAATATTTAGGCTTAGTAGAAGGAAGTCACCGAAAGACGCAAAAAAGAAGGAAGTCACTTGGCTTTCTATTGGCTGTAATATGGGAGAAGTTGTGGTTTCTAGTCTGATTATGAGGATTGGGGTTGGAGATGGTAGGGCCAGGGTTGGGGTGGATGTCTCCACTTAGGGCTAGTTTTGATATGCATGAGGTTATTAGTTTTCTCAGTTTTTGAATGTGTTTGTTTATAAGGGAAACTTTATGATTGTACTCTTTGGATAATAGGTATGGTGGGAAGGTTACTATGTTAAGTTGTAGGGATGCTTTATGTTTGAGTAATATAGTTGGAAGAATATGTGGGGGGTGCATAGGGATGGTTCTTGAGTTGGTGGGAGGGGAGCTGAGTGAGGGTTAGACATGAGTGGTGGTGTGAGTAGTAGTAGTACAGTGGTAGTGGTTGAGTGGGGGAATGATGGAGCTTTGGTAGGATGCAAGATATGCAAGGAGAGTGCATGCATTGAGCATAGGTAAGGTATGCTTGTACATGTTAGTTGAGGAGGTGTGATAGTAGTGGGAAGATGGAGGAGGTAGTGTTGGGTTAGCGCTGTGGTTGCCTATTGAAAAGATGGGAGGGGTTTGTGAGTGTAATAAAAGTGGGACCACTGGGGGCGGGAGGGAATAGGGGGAAGGGTGGGGAGCGAAGTGGGTAGAGACCCTGTTAGTTGCTCTTATAAGGGGGCTGGAAACAATCAGTTAACAGGGTTAACTGATAAATGAACATATGATAGTGACAAGGGTGGTTGTAGTTTTAAAAATGGTGCCTGACACAGGTAATATTTATTAACTTTAGGATTGTCTTAAGGTAATAAACAAGGAGGGGGAGGGGAGAACAAGGGTGTGAGCAGGTAGTTCTTTGTACTGCTGCTAATGAGCCAAAGCAAAGACAAATTTGTGTTTAAGAAACAATCACAATTGACCAAGGACTGCTCTGAAACTGTAAGTAATTTCTTAACCATTTCTCAGGTGGAAAAACAGGATAACCTTGCATCAGTAGGCTGCTGTGGTCTCAGTTTAAATTAACAAACACACAATATTGATCAGTTATGGATACTATTTGCTAACAGAAGGGAATAAGAGAGAAAGTGGAAGATGAGTGTGTGTGTGGGGGGGGGGGGCTGCTTACAAGCCAACGCAGAGTGCTCTCCAGGGGAAAATGAATATTGGCTCAAACAGGTAGACACATACTCAAAGTTAACTTTAGCTGTTTGCAGACAGTTCAGACCCAGACTGCGTTTTTCTTATAAGAATGATAAAGGTGGTACCACAGTTGAATACTTAAAAGTGGTGTTAGGTTCAAAGTTAACTTTAGCTGTTTGCAGACAGTTCAGACCCAGACTGCGCTTTTCTTATAAGAATGATAAAGGTGGTACCGCAGTTGAATACTTAAGAGTGGTGTTAGGTTCAAAGTTAACTTTAGCTGTTTGCAGACAGTTCAGACCCGGACTGCACTTTTCTTATAAGAATGATAAAGGTAGTACTGCAGTTGAATACTTAAGAGTGGTCTTAGGTTGGAGAGACACTGAGCTCCTCATGGGGCCTGTTGCAGAGTGGATTGTAGTTTTAAAAAAATAGAATTCTTTCCTGATGAAAGGATTTGCTTATATGGCCGTTTTAGATTGAAAGTTTTTGACCCTTAGCTATTGACGTTTAGGCATTCAACAAGATAAGTGGTTGATTAGATAATATAGACCCTAGTTACCAGGGGTAGATTACTTCCTGAAGGATACTATTATGCATTTTTTGGCATTTAGTTTTAGTCCATGGCTCTGACACCAGTTATATGTCTGTGCTAGCCCTTCCTGGACAACATTTGTGTTAGTTTGACTAATTGCATTTGCTATGCAAAACATGTTTGACTTAGTGTTATATTATTTTAATTTGGCAAAAGGGTCTTTGGAATTGTGCTCTTAGTTATGAAATGTAGAATGAATAAAAAATAAGTCTATATTGTTAGCTTCATTCACATATAAGTTGAATTATGCCACACAGGAGGAAATCAGACCATTTGATTCACTTTCTTTACTGAGCATTAGACTAAAATGACAATTTCTTGAAGCAATAGTCTGTCTGTTTGTTACACATTCTTTCAGTATAAGTTTATCATGGTTTACTATCAAAATTGCGAATGGCACTACGTCGACTGTCATATACTCGAACATGGAAGGTTGTAATTGGTAATGTCGAAGACAAAATAATCAATCTAGGAATGGTTTTAACATGGGTCGAGGTAGGGGAATTGTTTGTAGTTCGGAATAATACTGAACACCTACCTCGACCCATGTTAAACCATTCCTAGATTGATTATTTTGTCTTCGACATTACCGATTATGAACTTCCATGTTCGAGTATATGACAGTTGACATAGTGCCGTTCGCAATTTTGATAGTAAACCGTTTCTCACTATATGAGGTATAACTTTGAATGATGATATTTTTTTTTACATGCATTATACATTTCTGTATTTCATATTACAGCACTATATTGAACTCTGCATTTCAGCATACTATTTCAAAAAACATGTTTGCTCAATATGCAAGAGAATTTTCAATATTCATTCTTTCTTATTGTACTTCCATTCAGTGGATTATGCACAAGCTATATGTTTGGATTATTATGTAGCAGTTGTTATTCAAAACAGTTCAATTTGTAACATTTGCTTTGGCCAAGGAACTCAATGGTTTTCCTTATAATATGTCATACATCTATTCTTTGCGGGATTCTTCACTCTGTACTTCTGTTGATGTGCCAAGAATAATATCAGGACTGTCCAAGCAGTTCATCAGATCGTTGTGGATTTGCTGTTGCTTCCCTGTATACCTTTCCAGATAACTCCCTAGACATTTTGATTCTCAGATATGACAGTTGTATTCATCACACTCTCTTGGATATATTCTCGATGGATGAATATTTCCAGGTCCCTCTCGTCAAATTTTCATTTTCATCACAAACAAAATGTCTTGGCTGTGTATACTCTTTAACAGACTCTCCAACTGGTTTGGTTTTCTACACTGCTAATGCACATTCTCACTCTATCTCCCCTTTTTAAAGAAAACAGGTAGCTTGCTGTTTTGTCATAGTAGAGCATTTGTCTAGACATGTTCGCTTTTTGTCTTACATGTCATGTTTTTAGACTTAAGCAATCAAGAACAGGTAGGGAATTCTACTCTTTAATCTATGACCCATCAATAGAAGCACATCTTGCAAGGGATTATCTCTATAGCCTAAAAAAAAGTACATATGCATTTATACAACAGTCACCGTTAATGCGCTGACCTTTATTCATGAGTTTTTTTTTCTCAGCTTCAGCTACCTACTTAGACTGTGAATAATTTGGTGGGCAGGTCACATGCTAAACATTTCGTGCATTCATTCTCTGCATATTGTGGACCATCATCTGTGACAAATATATCAAGTATTCCATGTGTCAAAAAATACCACTTTAAGTCTATTGATGACAGCAGGACTTATTAGGTCCTTTGAAAAATTTGAATAATAGTTATCATAGATGCACATAATGTCTAAAGTGAAATAAATGCATTTCCATTCAGCATTCTGTAAGAAAATATTCAATTTCCATTTGGAAATAGATTATGTACTTAACTTTCTAGGCACAAGTAGGTATTAAACACTGTATTTAACATCAGTAACTCTTGTTGAAGGGCTCAAGCTAGCTCTAAAGCTCAAGTAACTGCAAAACATATGTCGGTCTAATAAAAGTGGACCAACATGGAATTTCTTTAATTTTTCTCTTGTCTTGAATTATAGTTGATATGTGCATTGTACATGGAACTGCCTCTTATTTATTATTGAATCTGAACTGACATGCTGGGTCAGTATAACATTATGTGTTTTGTCAAAAAGTAATTCATACATTCTTGTCAGCATCTGTTTTTTTAGCTGATTTGGTAGTATTACTTCAGTGTTTCGTGCATCAAGCATCTGAGATATTCAATTTTGGAATCACCCATTTTCACTTTCCCAAAATAAATCCTCTTTTCTTCTAGTAGGTGTAACTATCTTACTATAATTTTACTGTCAGTGGTCAAGGCAGAATAATTTGTATACTAGTTGCTTGAACACAGCTGAGTGAGACTCCAACTAATCTAAAACGCCAAACATTTTCAAATACAGCACTTTTGCAAAGGGTCAAGCTCCATTGCACCTTCTGTGGGGGAAGAATTGCCCTGACCCTCAACTTATTTATATATACTAATTAACAATTATGCAAGAGTAGGGACAGATGCAACTCTCCATTACAGTGCATATCAGTTTTGCACCAACAGCAGTCTTGAAAGGCCTGCACTGCAATGATATTATCTTTGATGAAGTCTGATCATACGGTCATCTATCACTTGTAGGGAAGCTCTCACACAGCATACTCAATACATTTTCTGGTGGACTTGTATTTAACAATGAACTCATACATCTGCAGATTCACAAAGCTCTTTACAGTCTGATTGGAGTTTTGTACAACGACTTCTTAAATATGATCTGCAATAAGCGCATGCATAGTTTTCCCATAAATAAACTCGTGGAACTTTAAACATCCATGAACTATGGCAAATAATGCTTTTCCAATCTGAGCACAACTCTGCAAGCATTCTGTAATGTTTCTTGATCTATAGGCAATTGTTTGCCTTCATATAGAACTACTGCATCAATACTTTTCTGTATGGTTCCCACAAATAATGTGACTCACTTACTCAAATCAAAATGCTGCAGTGTGAATGTTTCAATTACTACTTGTTTAAGCATTTCAAAGCATTTTCTTTGCTCTGTACTGTAGTAATATTCCACTATGTTTCAATATTTTTCCTAATTAAAGAAACACTTCTGACAGTTTCAGAATATACCTAGAAAGATATTGCATCTTTACAAGAAATTGAATGTGAGATTGTCTTTCATTTAAAGCATCATCTCTGTGGTTTGATATTTTCTCAGTATATGACTTATAGCTTTCTAATAAGACCGTATATCTAAGTTTTGCAATAGTGATCTTACTTATCATATAGCTATTCTAAGCCTTTTCAGTAACTTAGTCTTGTATCATGTTGTTCCTTCGTTTGCTATCCATCAGGGCTTCATTAATTATATCAATAGCATCATCAAGCCCCTTATTTTTTATGCTGCAGCTCTTAAACCACTTCAGTTGCTGACAAAATGCAAAATGAACAAACAAATGTGGATGTTTCCATATGCCAATAAACAATGTGTGGCATGACACTTTCCTCATTAAGATTTATTTGCTAAAATGTTTGATTTCCATTCAGTAAAAAAAAAAAAAGTTTTGCATGTAACAGGCAATTACTGAAACATGGTTTAAATCTACCAAGAGCACCCTACTATTACAGGGCTATAATGACATCTACACATTTAGACCAGCTACTGCACAGGAAGGGACACAAGGTGGTATCATCTCCATATACATAAAAAACAAACACAACTCGATGCTAGTGAAAGAGTATCACATGCTTCAGCTTCTCCGCATCCAGATTACCATAGCCAAAGTCCCATAACATTTCCTTGCAAACTATGGGTCCCCTTCCATGACACAGGAAGCCCATAACACATAATTCAATATGCTGGAGACACTCTCTACTCAGCCCAATAGCATACTCATGGGCAACATTAACTACCACACTATAACCTGGAAATCGTACAGAACACTAAATGTGCAGACCATGAGATTCCTGGACTTTGTAAACATAAACAACATAAACACCATAAACTAGCTAGGCTGTATGCCCACTAGGAGAGCCATCGTCCTTGACCTGGTCCTCACAAACATGGAAGAATGTTGCAACGCCCCCCCCCCCCCGAGTGCCATACCCTCACTGGTCAGATCAGACCAGAAAGATGTCTCTTTTGAAATAAAAAAATAAATAAAACCCAAGATCACAGACAACCCTGGAACTTTTAGAAATTATTCTAATGCAAACTTTCTACTATTAAGTGGCAGACATCCTAGCAGAATTTTAAGCTCCCCTAAACCATGAGAACACAGCTCCAACTGCCTTTATAGAATTGTTCACAAAAATCAGTTATGTTAATGATAGAGACAGCTGTACCTACCTGGAATAAGAACAGGGCAAACTCAAAAACAAGCCACCTTGGTAGAGTCCAAATATCAATAGGTTGTATAAAAAAAATAAGAAAATCATGCCTAAAAATTAGGGAATGGAATGTCCAAAGGGAAAAACTCCCTCATCAGTCTGAACAAGCAACTCAGGAGGGCTACTCAAGTCGACCAAAGACAAATTTAAGGTACAAGGTAGCCTCCTAGGCCAAGGACAATCGCAAGGGATTCTTTAGCTATATCCGCAACCTCAAAGGCAAAACACAACAGTTTGCCAAACTAATTGTAAATAGAGCCACCTATACTGAGACATAAGATATAACATACAGGCTGACATATTCAGCTTCGAATTTTATCCCCCTTTTTCTCCCAGACACCCTACTAAAAATAACCTCAACTATAACTTCCACCAACTATGACCAAGAAACAAGCCCTCAATGCAGTCTCCATGGCCATTACATAGATTGGCCATGATAATATCTCACGATGCTTCTTTAATAGCATAAAACATAACCTACCAGGATCACTTGACACATTATTTAACAGGAGCCTTCAGACAGGCTTTGTACAAAGAATGGAGAACTGCAACTGTCATTCCCCTGCCCAAGGGTAGGCCCTCTATGGACACGGGTAACTACAGAACCCTAACTCTGACTAGTCTCATATGCAATGCCATGGAAAGAATTAAGGCAATGATAAGCAATGACACAGGAAACCTTCAAACACTGGATCCTACACAGTTTTGGTTTCATTAAGGGTAGATCATGTCAGTGGACATCTTTGAGAGGTCAACAAAGCAATGGATGAGGGCAAAATGGTGCACACTGACTATTATAACCTGGCCAAACTATTTAACACAATATCCCACTCTTGCATTGTTGACAAACTCACAAAATTGGGTATAAACTCTTACATCTCCTACTGAATAGCCAGCTGGCTCAAATATAGAACCCAGGAAGTTAGGATAGGAGATTCTACCTTTTTAAGAATACCAGTCACTAGTGATGTTCCTCAAAGCTCAGTGCTGGCCCCACTCTTATTTGGCATCTATGTCTCTGACGTAAAGGCCAACATCAAGGGCCTCTGTCAGACAAATTTGTAGACAATTGCACTAGGTGCTGCTATAGAATCAGACAGAGACATAGATACCCTCCAGGAAGGCCAGACACAGGCAAATGACTGGTGTCAGAGTCACAGTTTAAAACTCAATGCCAAGAAAGCATAATACTATCCTTTGGGAAGAGGACTGACCCTGGAAATTACTGCATGGATAATATATCCCTTAGCATAGACCCAGTAGTCAAGGATTTGAGAATGCATGTAGACAGTAACCTGGCCTTTGACCATCATGTGTCTACGTTAGTAAGGAAATCATTCTGTGTTGCACAACTCATAAGCAAGGGTATGGCATCTAGGTCCAAGGATGTCATTGTTTCTCTGTACTCAACCCTCATCAGATCAATCACCGACTATAATGCCCCCTTCATTATGTACGTGACCAGGCATATGCAACGATATGCAACAACTGGCACATCTACAGAGGTTCCTTGCAAAAAGAATATAGAGAGTAAACAACATGTCCTTTGCAAACTTTCCCAAAGTCCTATCTCTTTACTTGGTCTCCTATAGACTGCTGAGAGCTCATCTTTCCCTGACCTACAAAGCATCCTGTCATTCTACTATGATGGAACTGATACACATCTGCAAAACAAATAGCATCAGAATTACCCAATATAAGGACCTAAACCATGTCTGCAACATAAAATGGACATATTCAATGGACAGGTATGTGTCTCATAGGTTACCACTTCTCTGAAACAGGCTTCCCATCTATGAAAAGCCCAGTTGCTCCCTAACGCAATTCAATTGTGACTTGGACGGGTGGATCGGAGAACTGATACCTATTTTTCTATTAGACAGCAACAACCTGTAAATGCTTGACCACCAATATGCCATGCCCAAGCCTACACATACTCCTTAAAATAACCATAGGGTATCAAAACTTGTCAGATACATATGGGAAACATGTCCAGGCTTAAACAGGCCACTGGGGTCATTAACCTAGAAAACACCTATGAACCTATAAAACACTTCAGTTGTCCAAAATGCGTAACACTCTGCTTTTGTACCATTTTTGGGACTTTTGGCGCTGTATAAGTATGACATTTGTCTGGACTGTCTACAGTAACCAACCTGTTAATAGAAAATAGGTTAATAAGAAAGTTTACCTATATCCATTATCAAAGAATGCATGTTTCTTGTGATTGAAACTAAATTTCATGTCCCTTACCCAGCTATCTAAATTATTCAAATAACTTGAAATTCTTTGCATGTCGGACACCTACCAGAAGTCTATTCCATGAGGAAGGAATGATCTGAAACACAAGGGCATTAACTACACATTAACACACACCCTGGAGGGCATTATTGCTCTTAGAGAATGGGTTCGCTGTAAAACTGTTGTGTTTTACTTGCTTATTTTTTTTTAAGTACTATATTATTTTTTTACATATTTTTAATGTAAAATAGTTCCTCCACCTAATATTTTATACTTGCTGTAATATATGCTAATGGTGTTGGAGGAGAGGAAGCATTTACATCAAAAATACATAAAATAAATAATACAATGCTTAAAAAATAAATAAGTAAAACAACAATTTTACACAGAACCCATTTTCTATCTCTTTCTTATACACACATACACAGTCACTTCTGCTTTCACACACACAGACATACACACACTCACACACACACACACACACACACACACATACACACAGTGTCTCTCTCTTTTTTTTTTTTTTACATTTTATGCTCGCTAAACAGCAGAACTGCTGCTTAACAAGTGTAAAAATAATGGTGGTCAATATTTTTTTCCAGTTCAAGCTCCACGGCAGCTTGATATGCTGCAATGAAGTGGCAGACTCGTTTTTCATCAGGCATTACTTGTACATTAATACCCTGCTGGAGAACGTTTGTTCTCCAGTCAGTGTATTGATGTACAGTTTGCCAATTTTCTAAGATCTAATAATTAGAGAGATGGAACAGCAACTTCTGATGTTTTCTTCCTAGCTCCAAACCCATTCATCCTGTCTCATCATAACTAGTTTTATGTGCTATACACAGTGTTCACCAGATTATGCAACAATTAATGCTATAGAGCTTAACCAGCTTTATCTACCGCTGTAAAGTAACCCATCAAAAATAAGAATTAATTTAGAGAATTTTCTTTGGACTGTGTCAATATAAGGTATAAACAAAGACTGCAGTATTGTATCTGATAGTTGGTTAACTAATAGATTTAGGCAAATGATAAAATAAATGTCTCTAGATGCAATGCTTCTATTTATAAAACCAAGTTATAGTAGTGTTTTCGGTTTTATTAACATGCTGTTTACCTTTAAAGTAAGAATATTTCTAACATTGGTACTTGAGTCTTTTCATCTCCACATCTTCCAAGGTAACATTATTTAGCAGTATCAGATATTCCACATAATAATTGCCAAATGCAAGAGCTTCAGCCCAAGATGGTTAGTTCATCAAGTCATACTAAATAAAGAAAAAGCATGTTATTTCATGAGGAGATGACACTTTTGCACCTAACTTGCAGTCAGAGTACTCTGATATCCATCAGTAAAGTACCTTAGGAAAAATTGTGAAAACAGTTAAAAAAAATGGGTCTCAAAACAGAGCCCTATGGAGTACCCACTGTACAGATGGACGAATTATTGTACCCTACCTTGAAGATACCTGCTAACTCATTTTGAATGTATGGGTTGGCACTGCAACTAACGAAACTAGACATTATGCCATTCTGAGTAAGAGAACAGAAAACAAGCACAACCAGACTAGTTTTGTGGATCATCCTGTAATGAAACTGTGATGATTTACATCTTAAAGAATACTATAATTATATTTTTGTACTTACTTACCAAGAAGG
>NC_056751.1:662044006-662131506 GCF_019279795.1 Protopterus annectens
CGTAGCCTTTATTTATAAAGTGGTGATGTGTTATTGGCATACCTTGGGATCCCCTTACAAGTTTTAAATCAAATTTCAAATGATTTCCAAACAAATTTCAAAACTCTAGTTACATTCAAGAAAAGATTGAGAGTAACAACTAGTTTAATCATTTAAAACACTGATATATACCTGTGCTTTCACGGTCTTCATCAGGAATGCTTCTCCATTAGTAAAATGCCCAAAAAGTTTGACTACTTTTCAATGTGTGTTTGCTCGTAAAGCAAGAAAAAAGTTTTTTATTATTATTTTAGTTATTGAAGTAAAAGATAGGTATGATGTGTGAGTGGAATGGGGAAAGATAAAATCTTTTGAAAGCTGTTGTCTTAAGTGTGATGAGCAACTTTTTAGTGGGGAGTTTTATTTTTGGAAACTGGGGGGTTTCTAATTAAGGTGGCTTTTAGTGAAAAAGAGGGTTGCAGAGTTGGCGCTAACTGCACCAGGCTTTAAACTGCCCAGTTATGGTGAGATCCACAAAGACTAGTCCCTTTTCCAGGGTAGATGGTGGAGGCTGGGAGCTCGTAAAATCAGGAACGGTGTTCTGAGTTAAACCATAAGTCTGAAAGTCTAATAACTTAGTAAAAAGCACCAAATTCTGTCACTTACCTCTCTTGGAAATGATTGCCAAGTTCGATCAGCTAAGGAGATTACCAATGGGGCTAGTGACCTTAGGAATGTCGGACTCCTTATATTAATGTTTATTTTCTAAATCTAAGGGGGGGGTTGAGTCTTGTGACCAGGTAATGGTCACTGTTCGTTCACAAGTTCTGAAAGAAAAAGAAACAAATGCTTGGATCTGAAGTTAAAATGAGCAGGGACTGGAGCTTGGGATTAATCTTATACCAACTGTGTGGAAGTCAGTGAGTGCCATCCAAGACTGAAGTGAATCATCAGATAAGAATGGGGAAGCTAGAAAGATCAGTCTTGTTGTGAAGGGGAAAGTTTAGACTTAATGGGTTCACCACAAGCTCGATGCAGGGGGGTTGGGTTAAGCCATCAAAATTGTAATTACAACAATTTTAGAGATTTAAAGATGTACCAACTGAAAGCCTAAGGGATGGTTCATAGGGAATATTTCCCTACCATGTGTAGCCTTAGGGTTCTCTTTTTAATCTGGCTAGGGAAGGGAGTTGAACTGAACCATTCAGGGGGGGTGGAGGAGAGAGGAGACATAGGATCCTCTCATGGGGAGACTGATTTATCTTTTTGTGGAGATCCCAGCCAGCTAAGCAATAGAGAATTAGTGTTAATGACCAGAGGTGAGTGGCCAGTCGACCACCATGTAGTACTGTGAACCAAGACCCACATGTATTAGAGTACCTTCTTAGGCAAGACCCTGTTTACTTTGTTCTGGTAATATAAAAGAAAACAATTGTGCTTAGAATTGCATAGATCAAAAGGTACATTTTTGGGATTCACACTCATTTCAGCACCTTTATTTATTTGAACAGTAAAGTAATCACTGATGGGAATATAACAATAGAACACTGTGGCATTAAAATATTCTAATACCTGCCCACTGTAGCAACTGTGATTTTTAAACTGCTCTAAGATGATTTTAAATTACTTCTTATTCAGCTTTAGAACTGGTGTTCAAATGTCATAAGACGTATCACCTGGAAGTAATTTGTTGTGTACCTGTGTTAGATTTAATGGAATATATTACCAAATGTATCTCATTCAGCTACAAGATCAAGTAGTCAGAGCTACCTATCCTTTCTCTGGGGTGGATGTGAGTATTTGCAATAACCAGGCATTTCCTGCTGAAGACTAAAGGGTAATTTTTCAGCTACATGCATGCTGGGAAATTTGAAGTAGATGCCATGGAATCACACACAAAGCAGTACAATATGACATGCAAGAGGAAAACCATATTATACAACGACCCTCCATTAATATTCCAAAATGTGAACTCTGATTGGTCGGTGTGCACATTGTAAATCAGACTTATACTAATGGAAAAAGGTCCGGTTGCCCAGACTTTTTCCATTAGTATAAGTCTTTTTTTACAGCAACAGAGAATGCAAGATCTGCGTTGGTGTTTAGACACTGTCTTGCTATGTTAAAGGAGTTTAACATAGCAAGACAGCTTTAAAAAAAGCAATGGAGATCTTCCTTTCTCCGTTGCTTTTTTTAAAGCTGTCTCGCTATGTTAGATGGGTTTAACATAGCGAGACAACTTTAAAAAAAAGCAACGGAGATTCTCTGTTGCTTTTTTTAAGCTGTCTTGCTATGTTAAACTTCTTTAACATAGCAAGACAGTTTGTAAAAAGCAATGGAGATCTTGCTTTCTCCATTGCTTCCACCCACAGCTCTGATGTACTGCGTAAGCATACGCATGCGCAGTACATCAGAACTGCCGCAGAATACCAGACAGCTGCGGAAGGGCAGCAAGGAGGCATTATACAATGCCATTATTTAAGAAAAGTAAGTATTTTTTTTCTTAAATGATGTCATTGTTTAATAGCAATAATCCATTTCTGGGTGTGGGTAATGCTGGATTTACCCACGGTTGTCTTTGTTTGGCTACTCGGGCTTCACCCTCATGACCAAACCACACCAACCATGGGTAAATCCAGCATTACCCACACCCAGGCATGGGTTATTGCTATATGATCCATCCCCCTGTTTGGTAAGAAATGAAAGCACATGCATCTAAGCAATGACTCCTAAAGCTTTCTTCCCTTCTTTGCTTGTTTTTCTTTTCCGTTTTTTAAGTTAAATGAGTTTGTGAAGTGGTTCATCTCAGACCATGTCCAGAGATGACCTGGTATACAAAATCAAAGATAATGGGTAAGGGTAAATACACTTATGAATGAGCATGCTTTGGGAGGAAACTGAAGTGTCCAGAGAAAATCAATGAAGCCATTGGGAAAGCATGGAAATCTCCATACAGACTGTGCCAGAAGTCAGCATTAAAACGTAGATGCTGGAGGAGTGAGATACAGACCTTGTCACTAAGCTAACATGCTTACCAGGTACCTCTTTTGTCCTTGTGTTCTTGCAATCATCTTATTGTAGCCCTGCTGCTTTTCGTCTCCCCTCCAGACTTCTCATCACACTGTACTGAGTGTAAATCAATCAACAGCCTATAAATATTTCCGGTCGATCAACAATAAAGCTAGTGTCACTTTCACCGAGACAATCTGTAGCACCTTATTTACTCTTTTATGGCTTTTAGATAAGTTAAAGATATATTTTGGCTTAAAAACACCAGTGCTAAAACATATCAGCACTGTTAAAATGTCTATATGCAAATTACTTGCGTATCTAAATTCTGTAATTTGGGTTCTTTTGATCTGAAAGATATAGCCACTGCAGATCTCACAATATTTGCTTACTGAATTATTAAAAGGTTTTTCGAGTTTAGACCGATGCCCTCATTATTTTTTATTGCCAGGAAAGTCTGAATGGATACAAAAAAAATTTCATCAGAGGCTCAGGGAG
Organism: Protopterus annectens; assembly: GCF_019279795.1. Lineage (NCBI taxonomy): Eukaryota > Metazoa > Chordata > Ceratodontiformes > Protopteridae > Protopterus > Protopterus annectens. Next base: position 662,047,493 of record NC_056751.1, read on the forward strand.
AAAAGCTTTACATACATGCTTAGGAAAAAAACAGCAATTACCATGCAGTGGAAAGAGCCATTTTTAGCATTTTAACATAAATAGAATTAAAACACTTGGTTTTGCCAAATTGTTAACATTTCTTGCTTGAGATACATGCTTTAACTTATTGGTATTTCTTTATACTGCAATAATTTGTATTAATTGTTCCATGTATTGATACAAAGTTAATAAACTATAAATAATGCTGACTAAATGATGTGGTGCTGGTAAAACTTCTAACCAGACTGCATCCTGTTTAAAGATACTTCTTTAAGGACAAACATTGTCTTAGAGGTCATGGTTATTTTTGTATACAACGACTGCTGTTTTATTTCTGTAAGTATTCAGCGTTCTTTTTAACCTAACATGTCCTCTGTCTTTTGCACTGTGTCTAGGTTATAGATGACATATTGTTTCAAAAGTTGGGAATAAATTATATCACAGGAATAAAATCTATAACCTACAGGATTAACACATTTTTGAAATCTAGTCAGCAAAATATCAAAATATGAATTGCACACCCACAGCAGTAAACTAATATAGTCTACCAACTAGTTCTTAAGAAATTGTTAGTTTAAAAGTCAATAAGTTTAATTTAATAACAAAGCTCAACAAATCAACAAACTTAGCTCATTTAAGCCAAAGATGCAAGTCAAAGCAAACTAAATTTTCTTCCCTTCTCTCTGTCCTGCATGTTGCAGCTCATCAATGCCAGGTGAATAAATCTTATGAATTCATCCTTCCAAGGAAAGAAAACTAAAACTAAACATTTAAAGTAATGTAGTCTGTTTCAGAGGGAAAAGCATGTATCCTAGAACAGAATTTACCCCCCCCCCACCCACCACTTTTTTGAACCTAATGCGCTATAGGGCTAATATAGACCACAGAAAAATGGTGTCTTGACTATGACTCAGCCGGCCCAAATACAATTAACAGCCCAGACTCTGGAAGAACAAACTGGGGAGGGAGAGGATTGAAAAGATGATACTTGCCATAGCTCTGAGGTTGGAAACAGGGTGCAGCTCTTGCTTAGTATCCCAAGTAGAGATGGGACCTATTGGAGCCCAACTTTCAACATTATACATTTTAGAAGATGTTCAGCAGTATAGATTTCAAATGCAAAATATCTCACTTGATTCATTACATACAGAAGTCTGAATATGGGGGAACATATATTCAATTTACTCCACATGTGGTACTGTTTAGATATAAAAATGTACACAGAAACAATAGGTTTACTTCCCATGATCAGACTAGCAGAATATGTGTCTGATACAGGAAATGCTTCATCCTTACATCACTAGAAAGTAACTAGTGAAACAGAGCCACCACCAGTAAGTTCTGCAGGACTGTATGCAAAAAGTGCAGAGGCTGGAGAACATTGTGGCCCAAAAATCTCATCAGATAAGCAAACATAATAAAGCCCTAGCAGTTATGAATATGGAGATAGCCAAGATTTTGATTAAGTTTGTAGACCTTCTGAACTGGCAGCAGAGATGTAATGTCCACCTAGTGGGTCTTCAAGAGGATGTGCAGCAATCATTTCTTTTTTTTTAACCTTTGGGAGTATTTGTTCTGCAACCTATAACTACTGAGAGGGCATGCAAGTCACTGCAGCCCCCGAGTCCAAAAAACTCACATTCATGAAAAATCATTCTCACATCCTTAAGTTTGGTGAACACGGAGTACATCCTCCACTAAGTTAAAGAGGGTAGGACCTTTTCATTGCTGGGTCACCAAGTATGATTTCTATAGGTTGTTAGCACAGAAGGTGGGAGAGCTTCAAAAAGACATTCCATGGGGTAGCCACTTGGATTCCAGTCAGTTGTCTTGAGTTTCCTCAGGAATTTTCTAATAATGGAAAAGACATACTCATAATACCCATATTACTTTAAAAAATGTTTTGTTGTTTTAAATGGCCAGTCACTGGACCCCCGAGAAAAAATAGGACAATAGATGCTGTTATCCTGTTATGTGAAACTGGCAAATCTGCCCTAGAAATGAAACATATATTTTGGTGATGTAAGAAGATTCATACACTCCAGCTGTGGATATGTGGGTTGGTAGCCGAAAGCAAAAGCAATTGCTACGATGTAGAGAGGAGTTTTTCCCTTATCCTTTCTTGTCGCAATCTTGGTGCTAAATACTGAATAGTGCACACATATGCACTTACAAACTCCCAAGAACTTGACCTCCTGAGGTAAGCAACTTTTATGTCAGGAAGGTATGGCAGCTAGAGGATGTAAATCCTCCTTGTAAAAACTAACACATTTTGTGAGAGACCGCAAACAAATTTTAAGAATTCTGAGTAAAATAAAGATATGCAATTATAAAATGAGTTCCATACTTATATTTTGATACTAAACTGATGAAGAAAATGTAAATATGATGCATTGTCAGAACTGTGAAAGTTGTCTGACGTCAAGGAAACATTTAATTGAGTTAAAGGCTGGGATTGTGGACAGTGTGATGAGAAGTTTTGTGTTACTGAAATCTCATAATAAAAAAACTTTGGTATCTTCTCAAAGTATTTGGTATAAAACAAAACAGCCGAGTAATCTGATTTTCTTGGCAGCCAAGAATTTTTTTTTTCACACTTGGAAATTTAAAACATTTTAGTATCTGCTTGCCAAAGTCCCTAGTGTCGGGGGAATAAGTCCATTTTAATGTTACAAAAGTGAATCAGTGGATCTTTTTTAGGGTATATAGTGCCCTGAATGGAAGAAAAAGAAAAACATGCACAGGAGTGATATTAAAATTAAAAAAAATTGTAAAGAAACTGAAGAAAGCTGTCCTTCTGTTTAAGTAAGATTTGAGAATATCATCATAGTAAAGAAATTATTTAAAATTAAAGAAACTCCTAACTGAAAAAAGTTTGAATCAAAGTAGATCTAAGCTGTTGTAGTTACATGAAGAAGAGGAAACAAAGAGAAAGTTATAGTACGGAAGTAGACAGCAAAGGTCAGAGACTGAGCATTATAAAGTAAACAAAAAATAAAAAAAAAATCCAAGTCAAAAACAAATATAGCTAAAACTTATAAAATTCAATGCAAATAATTTGAAAAATGCACTACAATAGCATTATATTCTCAACTGGACTAAGGAACACACATGGCATGCATAGTACAAGTATGAAACATAAAATTTGTTTCAGCAAAATTAATGACTTTGGAATACTTTGGATGGGAGGACATTTTGGATATTTGGGTAAAAGGATTGCAAAGAAGTCACGATTGTTTAGACAAGTGTTTTTGTTCAAATAAAATGCAACAGGGAATTTTACAGGTGCCCACTAACTCACAGCCAGAGACTTGAGCGTCTGTAACTCCGACTGCACAGCTGCCCGAACAGGTGCTCAGACTCTAATATGAGTTTGTAGATACAGCTGCTGCAATGGTCAGATGCCATCAAGTACTCATCAGGGAAGAGGCAGGTGGGGAAAGGAAATGAGGAAAGGGACTTAAGGTTTCTGGAGGGAAGGGGGGATTTTACGTTAACAGGGGGATTCAGAAGGTTATGGTAGAGAGGCAGATTTTAGGTTTAAGGAGTGATCAGGAAATTAGGGTTCAGAGAGGAATTTTAGGTTTAGGGAATGAGTAAATAGTAGCAAAAGGTTAGGGTTAGAGAGGGAAGGGGGTTGCATTAGGCAGTAATCAGTGGATTAGGGTTTGGGAGGGGAGGGAATGTTAACTTAAGGAAGCAAGTGGGTAATCTAAACGTTAGGGGTAGGGAAGGGGATTTTTAGCTTTATGGAGCAATTGGGACTTTAGGTTTAGGGAAAGGATGGCAGGTTTTAGGATTAGACTCAGGGTTCTGGGAGGGTCACTTAGTCTTTGCTTAGTAGAGAGGAATCAAGTCAGTGTGAGTCAGAGCATTTGCCAACACTAGCAAAGAGACAGCAAGGAAATGGGTTACAAGCTAATCGTAAGTGAATGCTTGTAGCAGATCAGGAGTACGACAGTCATTGTTCCAGAAAATGTACTCTGATTATATATGAAAGTCAAAGAGTAGCATTTGTAAACTATGCAAAACGTAACCCCCAGTGAAAATGAAAAATAAACTTTTCTGAAGAAAATTAACTACATTTATTTAATGAAGCAACTATTATGGTTTGGATATTTTAACTGTGGCACACATGAAAATGAAAGAGGGAAAGATGGCAGGAAGCAAAGCCTTGATGAGAAACTGGTTAAAATTACCTAAAGGTAGATAGTATGAGGAATTTAATATGAGAATACAATACTTAAATAAATGAAATCTGTAAGGGTTAACAATGGTCACAGCTTCTGTGCTTAGAAACAACCCAACTACCAAAAGGGAGATCAAATTTAATGGTGGCTTTCTAAGTAAAATTAAGTTTCTAGCAGTGTGTAAGGGTATTTTAAAATAAGCTACACCGATTACAAGAGAAAATAGGACATTACTAAGCTTCAGAGTAAACCTAACAAAATGAAAAGAGAATGTGGTGCACATTTAAAAATATACTGCATTTAGATATAGAAATGAAAACAAGTGGATGACATTTTAAGTACATGCGGATGAGAAAAGTAAAAGACACACATTTATCCCTCTTGGGTGAGGTAGTGGTAAGCTTTTAAAAACAACACACATTTATAACATGGAATAAGGATTAAAAAATATGTAAAACAGAAAGGAAAAACATGATTAAACAGTACAGGTTTTGTTGAGAAGGTAGAGTGTAAGATTGAGCAGGATTTGACATAAAATCAGATTTTAAAAGCATTGTGGTCCCATATACACAAGTATACTGTAAGTGAAAAAAGTTAAGCTGCTTTAACTGAAAAGTACAAACAGATAACTTATGTATGGGACTTATAACACTGAAGACTGCTCAGGCAAAACATGAACATGTACCTTCTTAAAACTGGCAGATAAATAATTGTCTTTCAAAAGGCAGATATGCAGAATGAAGTATGTTGGACTGTAGAAAAAAAGAAATGATCAAATTAGAAGTTTTAAGTCAAATGGTATCCATTTTAGAACTCAAGTCTTCCTAACTTTGGATCAAAGAATGTCACTATTATCAAATGTTAATCATATATTGAGCATCAGCAAGTCATGTTGGTAACTCTTCAAAATCCCAAAATGAACATTGAAAATTTAAAAAGCATACATAAATACAACTGCACCTTTCGGTGTGTGCAGCACTAAGGCTGAAGCACATCATTGCAGCTGTGTCATACATAAATATGGCTGCACCTTTCAGTGTGTGCAGCATTAAGGCTGAAGCACATCATTGCAGCTGTGTCATACATAAATACGCCTGCACCTTTCAGTGTGTGCAGCATTAAGGCTGAAGCACATCATTGCAGCTGTGTCATACATAAATACAGCTGTACCTTTCAGTGTGTGCAGCACTAAGGCTAAAGCACATCATTGCAGCTGTGTCATACATAAATACAGCTGCACCTTTCAATGTGTGCAGCACTAAGTCTGAAGCACATCATTGCAGCTGTGTCATACATAAATACAGCTGCACCTTTCAGTGTGTGCAGCACTAATGCTGAAGCACATCATTGCAGCTGTCTCATACATAAATACAGCTGTACCTTTCAGTGTGTGCAGCACTAAGGCTAAAGCACATCATTGCAGCTGTGTCATACATAAATACAGCTGCACCTTTCAATGTGTGCAGCACTAAGTCTGAAGCACATCATTGCAGCTGTGTCATACATAAATACAGCTGCACCTTTCAATGTGTGCAGCACTAATGCTGAAGCACATCATTGCAGCTGTGTCATACATAAATACGGCTGCACCTTTCAGTGTGTGCAGCACTAAGGCTGAAGCACATCATTGCAGCTGTGTCATACGTAAATACGACTGCACCTTTCAGTGTGTGCAGCACTAAGTCTGAAGCACATAATTGCAACTGTGTCATACATAAATACGGCTGTACCTTTCAGTGTGTGCAGCACTAATGCTGTAGCACATCATTGCACCTGTGTTTTGGCAGCTGCTTATTAGCACAATGGTATCTCATACTTTCTATATGCAGTAGTCTCATAGGTTTGAGCCTGCCCACAAATTAAACTATTTACAGAATTTTATCAGTGGTCCCTCTTGATAATATAATCATGATTTTAATTTATTTCTTTGCATTTTTTTATAATTTAAGTATGTATTTTTCCATATGATTGTCATAAGTTGTATGCATACTAGGGCTTATTGGAGAGTTCATGTAAGACAGTGGTTGTGCTGTGACTGTGAAAAATGTCTGTAATGTGTTTGTACTCAGACTATGGTAACCAGTCTATGATACATGGTTGCATGCGCTTATTTTTTTTTTTTCAACAGTATTCATTCAAGAATTTGGAGAATTGCTGACTCACATTTTTTTACAGTCTGTGTATGATTAACTTTTGATCAAAGTAACATGCTTTGATCAAAATTTCGGAAGTCTAGAACTCAACAAGTAATTTTGTGTGATACAAAAGAATAGTCATCTGTGGTGGATGGCCATAAATGTTGCAAAAAAAAAAAATCAGGAAATTATGAAAATAACTATTTTGGAGTTATTAAAGATGTTAAATAAATATTAAGAAGATGTAATACCATACCTCTCAAACTAAAAAAAGAAATGAGGGATTTAGCCCCTGAAAATCATGGGCATCTACCTAATAAACAGGGATGCTAATTAGTATATATTATTTATATTCATCAACGGTATAGAGTTATAGAGACAAGCATGGCACAATTACGTTTTACCTTTATTTTATTACAGTGTCGTCTGCATATATTTACCATAACATAAGTGTCACTGTTCATAACAAAACCATTGCCATACAACACAAAAAGTCAAACTGCTCTATCAAAAATCAGTTTATATCAACATTTTTTGTTTATAAAAAATGTGTTTTCTTTCTATCAAAGTTAGACTTAGCAGGTTGACATGCTTGAGGTACAGGATATGCTTGTTAAGATGTTGTAACATTGCAAATTAGTCCTCTGTTACTTAATCACTATTCAGTGGTACTGAAAGGAAAATTCTACCTTGAAACTCCAGAAATATGTTTGTTCCCATTTCATCTTAGTTGAACTTACAACCAACATACAAAGCAAAAAATACACTGCACTAACAAAAAAATGATTTAAATCAAAAAGACTGCCTTCTATCAAAAATGCTATGTTAACTAAACACATTGGCCAGAAAACTTGAAACAGTCATCCTCTACTTAAATACAATTCTGTGGAACTAGATGTCTACTTTGAACCACTAAAATATGATGTTTCATTACATCATAGCTGCAAAACAAATTATAATCCCACTGCACTATGAACTAATACAGTGTATTAAAAATGCTTCTATGTCAAACATTGTAATAACCATAAAGGTAAGATTTGCAGCTTGTTACAACATTATATGTTAATAAATGAAGGTCAGCTGCTGCTTAAGTACTGCTTATTTGCATTTAATAGAAAGAAAATGTAACTGTGATCCAAAAACAATGTTTTAATATATCTTGGTATTTAGGGCAGGATTCATGAACAGCTACATGAAGTGTAGTGATCATGTTGGCACGGCAGAGTGCAGCCAACATGATAGCATTCTATTTGGTATTCATTAGGTGGCTCTACACATGTAGAGCAGCAGAAACATAGTAAATGGCAGAGCATGTTCACTGAAGCATAAACAGCTGAAGTACATGCTAATTAACCAATCCAATATGGCAGAGCTATTCAGGAAGCTATAAAGCAACCATGTACACTTGGTGCAGGCTTTTGCCATGTACAGAAAACCTCAGTGGAATATAGGCACAATTACACGTACGGGAAAAAAGTTAGGGATTACTGATGCTATTATTATTCTGTATCTTTAACACACTTTAAATCAAGGTGCTGCTGCTTCCAGACTTTGACAAGAAGAAGGGTGAATAGACCTCGTTTAGCATATCATGGGCTGCATGAAACTGAAATTGTTGACAGATATGGGGGGTGGATAGGAAAACACTGGAGGAAATATGTATCCTCTGCCCCCCCCCCCACCTTAGGCACCAGGGAAATCATGGAGAATCCATCCCAGTGGAAACAGAGGTATGTTTAGTGTTACGTATACTAGCTGCTGGTACTTTTTCAGAGACGCACAAGGGATATCTTAGGGGTACCACCAGCACTAGCCTCTAGAATATTACACCAGTTTTTAAATGCAATGCTACTACATATAAGGGAGCATATCTGTTTCCCACAGACACAACAGGAGAGGACAAGAACCATGCAGGAAGTTTATGCACTTCCCTGAAGTGTTTTGGGTCATAGATTACACACCTATAGAAATAAAAGCCCTACATGCTGAACAGAGAAGAAGGTACATCAGCATAAAAGGTTCCCAATCTGTAAACTGTCAAATTGGTTGTAATGCTCACAAGATCATTTATAATATCTATTAAGGTAACCCAGGCAGTTTCTATGATTCATATGGCACACCTGTGAGCTCTACACCAGGTTTGATAGGGGTGACATTCCTCAATGGCATCTAGTGGGGGATGCAAGTTATGCAGTGGACCCCTGGCTCACTACACCTACAAGAAACCCACACAACCCCATTGAGCAAGGATACAACGAGACCCACACTCAAACTAGGAATATCATAAAACAAGTGCATGATTTGCTTAAATCAAAGTTCTAGTATCTATATATATCAGGAGGTGCCCTGCAGAATGATTGAGGTACCTGTGCTGAAATACTTAGTGTGTGCAATGTTATACAATATCAGTCTCTGGAAACAGCTCCATCAAGGTCAGCAAGGAACAGGATCACCATTTTAAGGACCACAAGCAGGGTCAGCAACAGCAGCAGATACAGATGAGGAGTTTGAGAGAGAACCACCAGCTGCAGATGGTGCTGACAGATGGAGGTGTGCACAGTGTGCCCCAGATATAGCTAAGAGGCAAAGGATAGCACACGCAATCACTATCTAGGTCAAAGCCTAAGATGCCATGCTCATACAAGTAGGAAAACTGATGCCTGTCAGACTCCACATCCTTTACTTAATTATATAATGGCTGTGTTCTGATAGCATCAGACAGGGGCAACCCCCCCCCCCAAGGACAAGAAAAAATCATACCTGCACTAATGATACGGACATGTGGAAACTGTAAAGAAAAAAAAAGTTCTCATTGATTACCCTCATATCAAAATATATAATACATACAAGTTAGCCCCTCAATCCTCCACCCTCTACAAAACACATAAAACGAAGTTTATTTTGAACTCAGTCATCGACACAGATCATATAATACCTCTGTAATGGAGATAAAATGGGTTTAAACTTTGCAATACATTGTTGCATTAGCAATTTAGCAATTATCAATCCAGCATTAGAAAAGTAACACCAAACTCTTATAACTTCCTTATCGACTACTGTGGAGTTCAGTCAGGTAGAAATACACAAACAGAACATGTTTTCCTTTTCTTACTAACAGAACTATTAACACCAGACATCCCTATATACTTATAGTACCATCATCTGAAAAAAGTGTGCACACATTACATACAAATTAAGCAATGCATTTGCCATGTATCATTCAGTAGCACAGCTGTAGAAATGCAGAACAATGTAAATATATTAAAAATTGTAGGAATACTTTTCATCAGTCACTGCATTCACCTATTAGTGTAAACTAAAAACATTTAAGAAATAGCAGCATATATTGATAATTCTGTAGAAAAACTGTAGAAAATAGGTGAATCTTACAAAGTCCTGCTATTCTTAACAGTCTCCTCCAGTGCAAAAAGCAGGTAAATAACTCCAAAGAGCAAAGTAAAAATGAAAAGGCAGCAAACCAAAGACCAGGAAGGAACCGGACCACAAAATGTATAAGCTTTCGTTCGTTTAATAAAACACCACAAACTTCATCATAATCTCCTCCACTATGATACAAGGGCATTATCTACACCATTACCTTCATATAGCTTACAGCATGCCCTGTAAGCACTGTGTGTGCAAATGAAGTGCAAAATCATTAGATTTTATAAATACCAAAATCTGCACTAAGTATAGGGAATGTAAACATGATGTAAGGACTTACACAATTACATATACATACCCCAACAATGGAAGGACAAACACTGAGAACTATCTGTTAATACCTTGCAGGGGTTTCATTACCCTGATGGCAGGAACAATTAGTTTACACAGTCTCCCCTATTTTATATACACCTAACAAGGGTGTGTCAGGAAGACAGGACTTAAAAATTCTGCAAGCACATTGACTGATATATAGGTGATTGACAGTCTTTATAATTCAATGCTGGCTTTTTTATGTCTTGTCTCTTCTCATCTTGTATCATTTGTCTGCTGCTTGGCAGCTTAAAAATCACTGTCACAAGTTAAGGAAAAAGGTGAAAAATTTTGTTTAGGCTGCCATAGGTCATGCAAACCAACCACGTGGCATTTTGTGGCCAACAGCACTCTATATAGTACTCAGGGAAGAAAATACATCAGACATCTTTCTCTGTGGCATAATTTGTAAGTGCAATGGGTTTCTAGATGAAGTATATCAGATGCAAGGCTTGAATCAAATGACATGATATTTTTACAAAGGACAGTCTGAATGTATATTTCATCATATTTAGTAATACCATTGTGGTGTTGTATAAAAATCAACTATCACTGTTATTAACAATATGTGACCATTAGTCTGTCTACTGTAAGATATGTCACTAATTAAAGTCTGATAATGTGTTCCACAAAGTACATGTCTGATGCTGCAATGAGAAGTGAGAAGGAAGAATTGTTCACCTGAATCCACTTCTTGCTCTGGTCATTGGTGCATATACCCATGCATTTCATTTAATTAATTATCTGTAATTTTCCTAAAATATGTTACTTTTCTAATGTCTTTTCTACTTGCTACCAACTTGGCATCTTGCTAACATGGTTCACTACTTAAGGAAAAATTGGAAAATTTAGTTTATGTTGCCTTAGATAGCTCAAAAACACCTGGCAGCTTTGTGAGCTCAGCAACACTCTGGATAGTAATTAATTAATTAATTACTTTTATTTTATTTTATTTTCCATTTGTTTACCAGGAGTGTTCAACTAGGCCAGGGGCCCATTTCTAGCAGAGGCCTGGAAGAAAAGCTCCATGTTACAACTCTAGAGATTAACTGTACAAATACAAAAAAATAATTGTGGTGTACAATGCAATGCAATGGCGTACAAGACAATTCAGTGGTATACAATACAAGCAATCAATCACATAATTATAAAAGTAAGATGAACATTAGCAAAGCAGATTTGGATTCAAAACACAGAAACATTTCTGATATTATTTGTTTTAAGGACAATATAGGAAAAGACGATGACATTGTTCAGATATATGTAATATTTTCAGAGTAGGGTATTAGCAGACAGGAGAGAGGGGTGTGGAACTGTTTTGTTTTCCCATCCTGGTGTGGTACAAGAGCAAAGCTAGCTGTTTGTTAGGTGATCTTTGAGGACCCTTTTGAATTCTGTATGGTTAGCTACGTGAAGTATATTCTGGGGAGTAGAGTTCATGTTTTAGATATTTGCTTGGACAACAGAGCATCTCCATGACTGTTTGCTCTAGTAACTTTGAGTAAAAGTTTATCTGATGATCAGAAGGATCTGCTGTTGGAATAGAGCTGTAGTAAGTTTTTGAGAGCAAGGCAATTGTTGGGTTGGTATATGATTGTGGTAAGCTGGTTAAGAATTAAATAGTTAAAGAACGTGAGCCATTTTAGTTACTGTAAAGATTTCCAGTGGTGTGATCTGTTAGTGTGGTTAGAGGCAAATCTGGAATTTTATTACAACAGGACTTTGATTTGTGCATGTCAGTTTTTCTTATGTTTATAAGAATTGGAAAGGTGTATAACAGGGTGGAAAGTAGATGCATTCTGGCTATGGCTTGTTCAGAGGTTTGGGTGAGGTATGGACTGGCTCTATATATTCAGCCAAGTTTGATGTGTACCTTTTTAATTGTCTGGGCTGTGTGTGTGTGTGTGTGTGTGTGTGTGTGTGTGTGTGTGTGTGTGTGTGTCAAATTGGAGTGCACTGTCAATTGTTGCTCCTAGAAGTTTGATGTGGCTTACTGGTTCTATTTTGGTGTTATTTAGGGAGTAGATAATGAAAGGGGGTGGACAGCTGAGCTATTTTGTAGCTTGTAAATAACATCAATTTGATCTTGTTGGGATAAATTATGAGTTAATTAGCTGACAAGTATTGTTCTATGTCAATGAAAGATTTATGGGTAATTTGCAAGAGCTTAGGGAAGGAAGAGACTGCACAGATGAGTGTTGAGTCATCTGCATATAGTATAGCAGTTGCTGAGATTGTGGATTTACTGAGGTTATTTCTAAAGATGGTAAAAAGTAGTTGTCCAAGAATAGACCCTTGTGGCATCCCAACTGAGACTGGAAGAAGGGATGAGATTTTGTTTTGCCATCTGACTGCTTGTTGTCTTTTGAATAAGTAGCTTTGGAACCATGCAATGGCTGTTTGGGAGAGGTTGAGGAAGGCTAGATCATTGAGTAATTTTTGATGGGAGACTACGTCAAAAGCTTTCATGTCAAGCAAGATAGAAGCTACAATTTGTTCCTTATTTCTAAACTGGTTGACTGTTTGTGAAGCTTATAAGAGCAGTTGTGGTGCTGTGCTTAGGTCAAAATCCATGTTGTGTATTAGACAGAAGGTTATTGTTTAGTAGATATGTGAGTAGTGGCATATGTATGTGTTTGTCAAGGATTTTGGCCAGAGATGGAAGTATAGTGATGGGTCTGAAGTTAGATAATAGGACCCCCATTCCACATTTCTGGAAACACTGGGAAACATAAAGGTCCTACCAAACACCCTAATATTGGGTGATTTCAATTACCCAAACATTAACTGGGAGAACTACTCAAGTACTAACTCCTTTGCCCTAATTTTCCTAGAATTTATAAACTCAAATGCTCTGGTTCAACTGGCCAACACTCCCACCAGAGGTGACAACATATTGGATCTGGTCATCACCAACATGGGCGACTGGTGTTCCACATCAGAGGTCAACCCCTTGCTGGTTAGATCTGATCATAAATATATAACTTTGAACATCCATATTTCGTCCCCACCCCCAGACAAGAAAGCCACCGTGAAAAACTTTTCAAAAGCAAACTTCATGTTACTTAAGACTGAGGTGGAAAGTTTCAAAGCCCCCATGCTGAAGGATAACAATGTCCAAGCTGCAAAATCCTTTACTAATGCATTCTATGGTCAGCTACAAGAATGCATGGATTGTGCCATCCCAAGCAAAACCAAGACTCACTCGTCCAAGAAAAGGAAACCAGTCTGGTGGACTCCTGCCATAAACAAGCTATACAACAGAAGGAGGAAACTAGTACAGAAAAAGAGTAAAATCCCAAGAAGGGAAGACAACCCTGATCAGTATCAGCAAGAAACTACGATCCCTCATAAAATAATCCAAGGCGAGCTTTGAAAGAAAAATTGCCAAGGACCTCAAAGATAACCACAACACATTCTTTAGCTATGTCAAGAATCTAGGTGGCAATGCTCAGATCTGCTCGGAGTTAGTGCAGAATGGCACAAAATACACTGAACTGACTGATATCGCCAACATCCTGGCAGACAGGTTCAGTGCAAACTTCACCCCCTTTCACCCCCAAAAGGGCCCATAACCATACCAGAAGAATGTAGAGTCTCTGAAATCACAGACACTCAGGTTAAAACAGCCCCCTCCAAAGCCAAAAACACAGCATCAATGGGACCGGACGGTGTCCCAGGCTGTGTCCTACATGAGCTCAAAGACGAACTAACCCCTCACCTAAACACATTGTTCAAACTCAGCCTCTCCACAGGCTACATACCCATAGAGTGGTGCACAGCAACAGTTATTCCACTCCACAAAGGTGGAGCCACAACATACCCTGGGAACTATCGCCCTATAAGCCTGACTAGCTTGGTCTGCAAGGCTATGGAGTGCATCATCATGGAGCTCATTAACAGAGACATTGGGAACCTCCAAACACTGGACCCTACCCAGTTTTGCTTTGTTAAGGGTAGCTCATGCCTCCTAAACCTGGTGGACTTCTTTGAGACAGTTACCAAGGATATAGATGAGGGTAAGGTGGTATACACAGCCTACCTAGACCTCGCTAAGGCCTTGGACACCATTCCCCATTCTGGTATTATAGACAAGCTCACCAGTCTGAACATAAACCCCTATGGCACGAGATAGGTTGCCAACTAGCTCACGGACAGAACTGACATGATGAGAGTTGCAGGAGCTAGGTCCGACTCTAAACCGGTTACAAGTGGCATTCCCCAGGGCTCAGTCCTAGGACCCCTCCTGTTCGGCATATACTTCTCAGAGGTACAGGCAAGCACAGGAGGAATAAGTTCACAGATGACTGAAAACTAGGGGCTATAACTGACTCTCCGGCTGACACAGACATCCTCCAAAAGGGTCTCACTGAGACAGATACCTGGTGTCAAAATCATGGCCTCAAGCTAAATGCCAAAAAGCGCATAGTCATCCCCTTTGGAAAAAACAAAGTACCAACAAACTACCACATAGGTGGTAGTCCCCTAAATACAGAAGATGTAATAAGGGATCTGGGGACTCAAGTAGATAGTAATCTCACCTTTGATAATCACCTTACCAAAGTGGTTAGAAAATCCTTCTACATGGCCCACCTAACCACAAAAGGGTTCATATCCAGATCAAAAGAGGTCATTGTGCCCCTGTGCACATCACTCACCAGACCCATCTTAGAGTACAATGCCCCATTGAGATGTACCTTACAAGACACCTGCAACAGCTGGAAAGACCACAGAAGTTCCTCAACAAGAGGATCAATGGCCTCAAACAGATGCCCTATGCAGCTCGACTGAAAAAACTCCAGTTGTACTCGGTTGCATACCGCCTACTCAGAGGTGATCTCTGCCTGACATACAAGGCCATGTCAAACCCAGAATTGATGGACATGCTCCACCTAAAGAAAACCTTATCCCCTCGAGCCACATGCTCTAGGGATCTAAACCTCACCACAACAATAAATAGAATGTGCTGGAAGGATAGATTCCTGTCCCAGAGACTTCCCATGTTTGGAACAAGATCCCAATCTACATTCGGCAGAGCTCCTTGGTAACACTCTTCAAAAGAAACTTTGACAAGTGGATGGGAAACAGAAAGTTTACCTCCCGGATCACTTCAGTGGCTCTACTGGACAGAGGCACAGGGAACTAATCTAAGTGGGCGGTGAAAGCCAATACATTCTGGCTAGGCTTATAAATGCCTTTGGGCAGATAGCCTAGTACCCACCTATGAACCTATGAAGAAGTTCCACCCTTGTGGAAGGGGATGATGTAGGAGAGTTTCCAAAGTTTGGGGATGCATTGCTCAGAGATAGAACAGTTTGTTAATAGAGAGACAAGGTAAGCTATAGTGTTGGCTGCCATTCTGAGAAATTTATTGAGGAGTAAGTCAGCTGCAAGTGATGATGTTTTGTTTATTTGTTGAAGAGATTTTGTTTATGTAGCTAGTCTGGATAGGTCTAATAGTAAAAGGGTTGGGCTGGGAATGGAATATATTGAATTTGTGATGTGCAGATTAATTAGATAGTAGGGGAAGGGCATGGAGTGGTACATTTCCAGGGTTTAAGAGTTGTTTTATGGAACTCCAGAATTTTGGGGGTTTCTATGGTATTTTTGTTGGATTATTGTATAATAGGTTTTTTCATAATTTTTTATATGTTTTTTGATTAAGTTTCTTAGCTGTCTGTAATTTAGAAGGGATGTTTGTTTTTTGGTTACTTGGTATTGGGACCAGGCATTATCTCAGTGTTTCTTGAGTTGTTTAGTGTCTTTGGTTAGCCATGAGATTGGTTTAGTTTTTGTTTGAAAATTTTTAAGGGGAGTTAGACTGTTAAGCATTTCAAAGAACTCATTGCTGAATTACTGGACTTCATTATCTAGATGGAGACCAGTCACATTGCTTGAGTATGGTGTTGAAAGTGTCAGTGGAAAATTTAGTTTTGTCCAGATTTGTTTGTATATTATGTTTTTTGTAGGGTAGGCTTTGGGAAAATAAGATAAGTGGGTGTATGGTCACTAAGTGTGTCAGGGAGACAACCAGAGTTTTGGAATAGTAGGGTTCTATTTGTTAGGGTCCAGTCTGGAATGGATAGTTTATTGCAATGTTTGTCTTGTCTAGTAGGGGAGCAGATTATTTGGGAGAAGCCAAAGAAGTTAATGTGGTTGGTTGGGTTTTCAGAGGTATGGGTTAACCAATCGAGGTTGAAATCACCTAAGATAATTGTTTCTTGTTTAAAAGTGGAGACTGTCCAATTAAGAAGGTTTTCTATTGTTGAAGTATTATTACTGGGGGGGTATGTAGACTGCTATGATGTTAAGGCTTTTGTTAGGGTTTAGTTGGAGTTGACAGGTTAGTATCTCTGCATTAGTCAGTTCAGGGGGATGTCTTTCTATTCTATTTAGTTTAAGTGTATCTTTGTAAATGCTTGTGATACTGCCACGTTTGTGAGGTCTATCCCATCTATGGATATTGTATCCTTAGGGTAGGATCTCACTGTCATTTATGTGAGGCTTTAACTAGCTGTCTGTTACAATTGCTATGTCTGGGGAGTAATGGGTCAGGGCAGAGTGGAAGTTTGCAATTTTATTTATAATGCTTCTTAAGTTGATGTTGATGATTAGGAGGTTGGAGATGTTTGGAGTGTGTTTGTAAGAGTTTGAATGTTGGCGTTATTGTCTTGACGGGGTTGAGGTATTTGGGATTGTGGGCCTAGGGAGTGTATCACTGGCTGCTTTAAGTAGGAATAAGTTACATGGGAAAATAATCATTCCAGAAATTACACTTGTCAGGATACATTTTTGTGGCACAAAGTGTAACTGAAATGAATTGACTGAAATAAGGAACATGAAGCATTGTTTGAATCCTGTTTACTGAACATCTTGCCATAATTCACAATACATACTTTTTGGTAGTCATCCACTTTAAGGTATGTTTGCTCTGCACTCAGAATCACACAAACAGGTTTCACCACCAAAGGAAAAAAGTGAAAAATTTAGTTCAGTCTGCCTTAGATAGTTCAAACAAACCTGGTGTTGTTGCATACCCCCACCACCCACACCAGGGAGAGTATTTACTTCAGTAAATGTACTTTACATATGTCAAATTATATGCTATAAGGTAAAACTGAAGTGAACTGAGAAATAAGGGACATGAAGCATTATTCAAATTCTGTTTATAAACCAGCTTGGTGTTATCCACAATATATTCCCATTATAAGGTACATTTGCGCTCCACTTAGCAGTGTTCAACCACAGTTCACTATCAAAGGAAAAAAGTGAAAACTTAAGTTTAGGCTGATTTAGGTAGCTCAACCACACCTGGCAACAGTGCGTTATCTTCAGTACTCAGTATAATAATGAGAGGAGAAAACTGACTTGTCATAGAGCTCTTTCTGTGGCACAAGGTGCATGAGCAATGACTTCTGAGAAATACAACTTATTAATGGTTCAAATCCAGCTATGAGATACCTTTTAAAAAATAATCTAGGAAGCACGTTTCTAAGTAATTTTTGAATAGGACTGTAATAGTAAAGAAAACTGCTAATGATAAACTTGATTTTTGCAAGCAGTGTATTAGTAAGCCTTGCATAATGAAAATGTCCTTTTGAGCATATATGATTGTTTCACATATATACATAACTTACTGTATGCCCACCTTCCTAGACATGACAATGTACATATTTCATATAAAATTCACTTGCATATGTATGATGGCCACACTATTTTTTTTATAATTATCACAACGTATTACATATCACCCACCACACCTCAAACACCATCCACACCTACATGACACACTCCCACTTATGTGGAGGCCCTTAACAAAAGTATACCCAAACAAAAGAGACCTTTGAGGCATAAATGCACACAAACTCCACTGCCTACCACACCAGACACCACACATAGTCCACGCACCTGTGTCTCACAGCCACTAAGGCCTAAACATAAACCCAACATATTAGTCATAGGAGACTCCATTGTGAGACACACAAATGTGCCCCTCAACAGGCTGGATAAGCAGAAAGTCACGGTTAGTTGTTTGTTGGGTGCCAGAATCAGCCATATCACCAATGCACTTAAGTCTCTCAACAGGCACTGTTATGACTCTGCCATAGTCCATGTTGGAGTGAATGACCTGAGACGTACCTCCCTGGACTATATGAAGAGAGACATGCTTGAGCTTGTTGTGTATGTGCCTCAGGCAGGTATGTCCCTAGCCTTAAGCAGCATTCTACTGTCACCTAGAATGATGTCTCAATACAAACAGAAAATTCTGGCTTAGTTTCTGGTGTCATTCAAAGGGGATCCAGTACCTAACAGCCTGGGATGACATGACTGACAAGCCACAATGCTTTGCCAGAGATGGCCTGCATCTGTCTCCCTTGGGCTTCAGGCTCCTTATAAAGGCTCTTGTCTCCCCCATAGTGCCTTTTTTAGGCAATGCCATGAGGTCAAAACTATGAACATGAAAATTTTGTCAAAACGTAAATGAAAGGTTATACTGCTAAATGCTATGAGTCTAAACATGAAACTGCACTCATTGCAAGCATTCTTAACCCTGGAAGAAGCTGACATTTGTGCAGTCAGAGATACCTAGTTCAAAGCTGCGGAGAGCACCCCAGCTATACCAGGTTACTCATAATGTCATTCATTCAGACCCCAATCCATTGGTAGCAAAGCAAAAGGAGGTGGAGCTGCAATATATATAAAAGACATACACACCTCTAGGCTGGTCAGACAGTATGATGCATAGGAAATACTCCAGGTGCAGTTAACAACTGACAAGACACCTATTCAAATCATAGCTAACTACAGGTCTACAACTCTGAATCAAGATGCCCACTCCACCTAACTGGACCTCTTCGAATTTATCAAGATTCAACCCTTTACCTTGATCCTGGGTGGCTAACTACCCAACCATAGATAGGAAGAAATACTCATGCCACAGCACAAATGTCCAGAGATTCCTTGACTTTGTCAATGCAAATGCCTTGGACCAGTTGGTTGACACCCCCCTCAAGAGGTGAAAATATGTTGGACTTGGTATTAACCAACATGAGTAACCACTGCAGCTTCCCTACAGTGTCATCATCCCTGGTAAGATCTGACCACAAAGCAGTCACTTTCAAAGTTAGCATCTCCCCCGACCCCACCCCCAGCTATGGTCAAACAAAAAAACTTCTCCAAAGCTGGTTACAACCTCCTGAGGGAAGGTATAATCAACTTCACAGCCCCCTCCCCCTCCACAAAAACTGACACATATGTCCAAACTTATACCAGTGTACTATATGGGCATTTATATAGCTGCATGGAATCAAGAATACCAGACAGGATGAAATCCTCCTCCTCAAGGAAGAGTAAATCTGTCTGATGGAGATCTGCAATAAAGAAACTCTATAATAAAAGGAAAAAATTGCTGCCCAGGACCAAGAAGGAGCAGGTGTCTAATTGGAAGCAATCTTTCCTTAGCCTGAACAAGCAAATAAGAGCACTAGTGAAATCCTCCAAAGCAAAGTTAGAGTCCAAACTGGCCACAGCTACTAAAGACAATCATAAGGCTTTCTTCACATATGTCCGCAATCTCAAAGGAAGCACCCAGAGATGCTCAGAATTGGCGGTCAAGGACACCACATACAGAAACCCTGTAGATATAGCCAACCTGCTGGTGGACAGGTTCAGTAAAAACTTCACTCCTCTGTCCCCCCATCAGTAAAAGAGGACACCCCAGTACCTGCCTCCTTCCCCTTATCTCTAGAGAGCAAGTCATCCCTGCCCTCTCAAAAGCAAAAAATACAGCCTCCAAGGGACCCGATGGGCATCCCAGGTTTCATCCTACATGAACTCAGGCAGGAACTTTCAGCACCATTAGGCACCCTATTCAACCAAAGCCTGAGTATTAGCTTTGTCCCAGCTGAGTGGAAGAAAGCTACTGTCACCCCTTTGCACAAAGGTGGAATGTCCATTGATCCAGGAAATTATAGACCCATCAGCCTAATTATTAAAACAAAATAGGCAAGTCCGTATAGCGTTGACTTGTTTAATATAATTGAACTTCATTCAACAAGAATAAAACGTAGAGCAGACTTAAAACAAAAATAACGTGACAACGATACTAAGCGCTTTCACCCCTACACACCTGGGGTATCATCAGAGTATCAATTGTTAGATTCACATTCCATTTAAATACCCAAAACTCATATCAATTAACCAATCACATGAACCGTAAAAAAAATATATATATGTTTTTTAAAAAAACTATTCTAATGTAATATACTTGATATAATACATAAACATACAATAAAGACATACAATAAAAACATTAAATATATTAATTATACCAAAACGTCTCACTTAATCAATCCCTTTTGTCAAAACTTGGTTTAATTTAATACTAATATATTAAATAAATAATTAATTATTTAACTTATATCAAAACTTTGCTATGATTTTAAAAAAGCTTCAAATATATTGGTTGTATTTAAATACCTAAATACTATGTAAAAAGATACAAAAAATGTAAAATATCACCAAAACTATTGATTTGATTTTCATATAAAATGAGATTTATGTTTTAAAATACTGGTTATAGAGATTTGTTCATTAATACCCGGTGGTCTGTTTGCATTTAATCTTAACTGCCATAAACATTCTTTGACCTCCAAAAGAGTATTGTCATCACCCCCTTTACTTAAATTGTATGGGACCCTATCAATAATGAAAAAAATAAACCTCTTAAAATCTTTACATCTAGTACTGTGATTGTATAATGAATTAGTACATTTTTTATTTTTGATGTCACTATTGTGTTCCATGATACGGTCTCTTAACCTCCTAATATTTTTCCCTTTGTAGTATGCCTGACATGATAGACATGAAGCCAAATATATTACCATCTTCGTGTTGCAGTTACAGAACCCAGGACACTTAATGGACCTACCATAATTTTGTACTGCCACATATGGACCGTCATTTATGAACTTGCATATTTTACAAAATCCACATTTACTAATTTTAGAATTTTTATAGAATTTTTTCGTTCTCCATCAGCCTAATTAGCCTGATCTGCAAGGTTTTTAAGCGTAACCTGGATAACTGGATGTGGAACAGAAAATACACCCCTGGAATTCCACCTATGTCCCTGCTGGAAGTGGCATAGGGTGCTGATTTGTTGGAACATGGGCTAGGCTTGTAACGGCCTCAGGGCCAATAGCCTAGTAACTTCCTATGATCCTATGATCCTATCCTAACTATGTATTTAGGACTCTTATATCATCTGAAGTGTCTATGTAACACAAACCGACCTGTTTTGATCATCATATTGAAGTGCATCCATGTGAACCATTATTACTTGCAGTAAGAATGACATTTACATAGGAATGCATTCCAAGAAAGGATTACAACCACACACAAAAGTCTCTCTGAAGTGCATTTCCATTCATGCAGCTATCAATAAATATCATATTTTCATGGTGTAAAGTTAGCTCTCCTGTGACAATATCAGATAATGCATTAAGTTGCACTTTTTTCACCCATTATCCCATATCCCATATATTCAATTCCCAGATGTTAAAATACTATTTTAACAATAGGTAAGCTCCAACCTGATGCCAAAATTCAGCCATCTTTCACCTTCTAAATTGCAACCCTCCAAAGTCATGCCAGTAAGCATTCCATTGTTGAACAATGGAAACTGTGAAATGGGTGGAGCATCACACATGGCACAGCTCAATGCCATGTTTCACATCTTTACTGCTATCTGTGTGTGTAGGTAGTGCCAATATGTTTGTCAAGGGGTCCATCTGCTTACAATAGAGCAAATACAGTTGGTAAGGCTGTGCATGTTTGTGCAATACTATTAAAATGTGAGATCTGAATTAGGTCCCAGTTCAGACAGTTTGTAAGCTTGACTTTTGCAGATATAGCTGGCAATGGAGGGAATGATGGTAAATTTAGTTCACAAAGGCAGGGTGTTACGGAGTCCAGGATATGTATGGCACTTATCATGAAGCACTACAATCATAGGAAGCTGCAGGTGGATTACACCAGGTCACAGTATAAGGCTGAGGCTTGAAATAGCTCAGCCAAGGCTGTCTCCACTGCAACAAGCATTCCACGCAATGGGAAGCAATACCATTACCAATGTTTTTGCAATTTTTTTTCAACTTTCCACAGTTAGGGGTCACCACAGCAGAACTCCAGTCCACTAATAATTGGCAGTGGATTTTATTATGGTGCCACCAGCCCAACGCCCAACCTTCAAGGAAGGCACACCCATTCATGCACGCACCTACCTGCATGTCTTTAATGTCACTCGACTGCAAGGAGGACATGCAGACCATGACCTTAAATACAAGCAGGACCTCCTAAGCTGATGGGACATGGAATTTAGGACTAGGAACACCTTCAGTTCTGTAAGTAAAATGACCCATGACCTGTCTGTGATATGGCAGTAATTATCTAGACAGCCAATGGAGTTACTCATTATGCTTTCATCTATATTTGTCTTTTTTTTGTACTATACAGCTGCAGGGGAGATTATTGTAAACTACAAGGTGCACCAGGAGAGATTAGTTCATCTCAGAGAGGCATGGGGTAAGCATGAATCAAGTAAAAATTAAAGCTGTATTACTTGTCCAAAGGTGATCATGAGTTTTGAATTATGTTAGCTCACCTAAACTAATGTCTTTGTTCTACCGTGTGTGTAGCTGCACCATCTTGCCATCTTGGTTAACATATTCTCACCACATCCATCACAGTTATTCCACAGTGCACTGTCTTATGCATGACTTCCATGTTTGTGTTGTCAATGCACACAGTGCAAGTATGAGACAATACTAGTGTGCAGTCATCCAAACATGATGTCACAGGAAGTTTTGACTGATAATCCAATGGTGTGCAAAAGTCAATATGTATGTCATTCCACTATGTGGAACATGTGACAGTATCACAATATACAGTAATTACCATATCTACATTGCATTAAAGCATGTCATTACATGTGACAATTATAGTAATGTTACATTATTCTGCACACAAATATGCATTTGTTGCATGACCTGGGATACATAGTACTATCTCTTATAACCACTGATTTTTAAAAATATACCAATATCAAATTTTACATAAGTATTGGTGTGTCTTCTCCTGCAGTGCTTGCAACAAGTGCATTGCTTTCTAGATTGTTTAAGCTCAATAGGTAAGAGTTTCAATACCCAACATGGAACACTTTTGTGTATATTTATCTCTGTGTGCATGAGACTGTGCATCCCTTGTGGTGGTGCACCCACTTTACCTGAGAATACATTAACATAAGTGCAATCTCTTCCATGAGACTCAGACTTCTGCAGTGCTTGTGAGTATTACAATGTTCTCTAGATGGTTTGATTCTTGTTTGTTTTACTATTAAAGTAGCCATGCCTCTGCTGGAGCCATTTTCTTTTTGTTTGTTTTGCTCTAACAATAAGTTTGGTAGTGGTGCAACATTTGGTGGGGTGCTCTCTAGATTGTGAAAAACTAAATAGGTCAGAGGGTTGATACCCATAATGAAAAACTTGCATGTGCCTGTAATGTTTGTTGCTGTCTCTATTTCTCCTGCAGAAGATGTATTTTAATGTGTACACAGCTCACCTATACCAACTTTTAAGGAAACATACTACATGAAGCACACTGATGAGGTCATCCTGACAAATGTGCAGGCTCTTCCCTAAGAGTCAGACTTTTCCCATAGTACTGGTGACTAATACAGTTCTTTCTGGGTTGTGTAAACTAGAGAGATAGGAGGTGGAATATCCATCAAGGAAAGCTTAAATGTGTTTGTAATGCTTGTTATTGTTTCAATTTCTTCTGCAGAGGATGTTTTTAGATGTGTACACAGCTCCCTTATACCAGCTTTTATGGAAACAAACTGCATGAATACACTGATGAGGTAATCTTGAAAAATGCCTTATTTTCCATGAAAGTCAGGCCTCTCCTGTGGTGCTTGCAACTAATACCATGCTCTCTAAAATTGTGCAACCTAAACAGGTAGGAGGTTCAATATGCAACATAGTAGAATTGTGTATGTGTATGGTTGTTTAAAGTTAGGTGAGCATATGCTCATTAAAACTATACTCTGGAGACATTTTTTAAACTCAGAGATGATGACACCATCCCCTGAGGTCATCTTTCACATCCAAAGCTTAATTACTATACACAAATGTAGTTATGCATACTATTTGTAATGCAATGATTGCAGTTTTCTATGCATTAAATAGAGGAAACTCTTCTTATTTAAGCAATACTTGTCTAAAAATGTGTGCTTTAATGCTTAAAATAGCAATGACATGGGTTGAAAGATAGCCATTTAATGTTTTAGAGGGTAAATGATGAAAGCATTTGTTAAGTGGGGGGAGTGACAATGTTTCCATTCTTCAAATGTTATTTATTTATTTTTTTTGTGGCATCAGTAATAGCACATGACCTTGGTCAACACACTGATGAGGTCATTGTTTTGTAAATGGACTGAAGCTATTTGAATATCAGATGTCTCCTGTGGTGCCTGCATCAGTGACACTTTTCTCAATACCATGTAAACAGCTAGGTAGGATGCTAAACTACAGCAGTGCTTAATTTCTTCAAGAGTGACTGCCAATGATTGCTTTACACACATATATGGTGACATCTTTTGAAAGCCCTGAGTGACTGTAAAACTAATTTTACTAAATAAATCTCCTTGGCAATACACTGTTGATGTCATCCTTTCATACATGCTATATATATTGATTGTATTCAGTATTGTCTTGTGGTGCTGACTGCTGATAATGTGATATATAGATGGTGTAAGTTGATAGGTAGCTGGTTTGATTTCAGTACTGTGACAGTTATTACTGTCGTATACCATGGCCACCTCTCAACCACCTTTATGCATCTTTCAAATTATGATATAGAATTACATTGGCACTCTGTGACACTAGCAAATCTTCATATCAGGGACAATAACATTTTGTACACACAATGATTACATAGTGCTAACATACTTGCAGTACATCACATGCGGAGTACACATTCTCCTGTATTGCGTGACTTTGATAGTGTGCTTTGTACATTGTGTTACTACATATTAAGATGCTGGATTCTTTATCAGCATGTGTGTTATTTTATGTGTGTACCTGTGGGATTGACATTCACAATAATTATCAATGCATCAATCTTGCAGGTTTTATGTTTGATATGCTTCTTATATACTTTCATCACATTTGCCTGCGGGGTATGATAGAAATGTTTCTTAGGTCATTCCTTGTTCATATGTATTACCTATTCACAAGACAATTAAGCTCTGTATTGCAAGTTATCCTCTAGTCCTCTGCTTAATACAGCCATTGTTTCTGTCATGATATAAGGTTTATTGGCAGATGCGTGATGCCATAAATGTTTCTAACCATATGGAATGCAGGGTGACCAGGTGACCTTCAAGAGATTGGATTGGTCCTCTGTTACAACTCTATTGTGTGGCTGCTGTTGAATTGCTGTTCTGTTACTGTTCTCCATAATTGTATGTGAGCATGCCTAGTATTAGTACATCAGAAACGTTTGCAAATCAGCAATGGCAAAAGTGGACTCCTGACATGTTATTCAATCAGTCTTGTTATTGGTTACTTATGTATGCTATTTATTAAATTGCCATGCATGATTTATATAAACATCCGGGTCTATATTAGAACATCGAAGTTTCAAAACTTCGAATGTTCTAATATCGAACCCTATTCAGCGAAAGCTGAAAACATTGAACATACAGAACAGCAAATTTTTTCCTAGGGAAAAAAATTGCTGTTCCAAAACACACACACACAACACAAGCACACCAAACAATCAGCAATCTACACACATACACCTAAAATCTTACATCTAACCCAAAACTAAACTATACACACACCACTAACTATCCACTTACCTTAACCCAAACCCTAACCCTAAGGTCCGTCACTATCGCACACTCACTTCACCAACGCCCTAACCTTAACTCATCTACCCCACCCTAACCCTCACATCCATACAATCGCACACTTACCTGACCCGCACCCTAACCCTAACTCACCTAACCTGCCCTAACCCTCACTTCCACACAATCGCACACATACCTAAACTGCGCCCTAACCCTAACCCTAACTCACCTAACCCACCCCAACCTTCACGTCCACACAATCGCACACATACCTAACCCGCACCCTAACCCTAACTAACCTAACCCACACTCAATCGCACACTTACCTGAACCTGACCCGTAACTTGCCACCACAGCGCTGAAAATACCAAACCAACAGAAACAGACAACCGGATTCTTCTCCTAGGAAAAAAAATTTCTGTTGCTTCGATGCTTTCAGCTTTTGCTGAATAGGGTTGGATATTAGAACATTCAAAATTTTCAAACTTCAATGTTCTAATATAGACCCAAACATTCAACACTTGCCTGTCTATTACAAGCTTGTAGGTGTTATCCCACTCCACAAAGGGGGAACCACCACTGATCCCGGGAACTATAGACCTATTAGCCTGACAGGCCTGGTCTGCAAAGCCATGGAATGTATCATCATGGAACTCATAAACAAAGACATTGGTAACCTCCAAACTCTGGATCCCACCCAGTTTGGGTTTGTGAAAGGCAGATCATGCCTCCTGAACCTGATCAACTTCTTTGAGGCAGTCACCAAAGCCGTAGATGAGGGTAAAGTGGTTCACACAGCCGATCTTGACCTCGCCAAGGCTTTCGACACCATCCCCCATTCTGGAATTATAGCTAAACTCAATAAACTAGGCATGAATCCCTACATCACAAGATGGGTTGTCAACTGGCTCACTGACAGAACCCACACTGTAAAAGTTGCAGACTCCAAATCTGACCTCAAACCAGTGACAAGTGGAGTACCACATGGTTCCGTCCTGGGACCGCTCCTGTTTGGTATCTACTTCTCTGAAGTACAGGCTAACACAGAAGGCCTCTGGCTAACGAAGTTCGCAGATGACTGCAAACTAGGAGCCATAGATAAGTCCCCAAATGATGTGAACATCCTACAGAAGGGCCTCTCTGAGATAGATGCCTGGTGTCAGAGCCATGGCCTCAAGCTCAATGCCAAAAAGTGCAGTGTCATCCCCTTTGGTAAAAACTCTGTACCCATGAACTACCACATCGGCAGCAATCTACTTAACACCAAATGCGTGATAAGAGACCTTGGGACCCAGGTGGACAGTAGTCTCTCCTTTGATAGTTACATCATCACAGTAGTCAGGAAGTCCTTCTACGTGGCACACCTCATTATAAAAGGGTTCTCATCCAGGAAAAAAAGAGGTCATCGTTACCCTCTACTCATCACTCATTAGACCCATTATAGAGTACAATGCCCCTTTTGGAATGTACCTCACAAGACATCTGCAGCAACTGGAAAGGCCACAGAAGTAGCTCACAAAGAGGATTACTGGACTCAAACAAATGCCCTACACTGACCGCCTCAAAAAACTCCAGCTTTACTCCGTAGCATATCGCCTACTCAGAGGTGATCTCTACCTAACATATAAAGCTATGTCAAACCCAGAGTTGTTGGACATGCTACACCTAAAGAAATCCCAATCCATCCAAGCTACATGCTCTAGGGACCTAAACCTTGTCACCACAATAAACAGGACATGCTGGAGGGATAGATTCCTATCCCAAAGACTTCCCATACTCTGGAACATGTCAAGCAAAGTTCTTCATTAGCACTCTTCAAGAAAAATCTTAATGAGTGGATGGGAAATAGGAAATACACCCCAGGGATCACTTCTGTGTCTTTGCTCATCAGTGGCACAGGAAAATAACTTTCTTGGGTGGCGTAAGCCAGGGAACCTTGTTGGCTAGGCTTGCGTAGGCCCTTGGGCCGATAGCCTAGTACCTACCTATGAACCTATGAACCTATGATGAACCTCTTTCCTATTGATGCCACTGTCATTTCTTTGCATAAATGTGTCCATTTCTGGGTTACTTGACATTACAGTTGTAAAGTCCTTTTGGTTCTTTTGTGTGTATACATATATATATATGTGAAAATATAGGTAAAATTTTTTTTTTTTTTTTTTGCACACAATCCCCTTTTTCGCACACGATCCCTTTTTGCACACAATCTCTTTTAGTATGCACACGGCACCACAAGGCTATTACTGTCTGACTAATTTACCTTATGTAACTGCAATTGTAATGTTAATGAAAATGCACACAGCACCCTGCTTGTTCACACTTTACTATTGGAAAGGAACTGCTGTTAATTTAAATGGCCTGCTAGAACTAATGTATATAAAGGAAGTGAAAATGGTCGCTCATACTTATGAAACATGTCTTTCTGAAGAAGTCTTGATAATAAATAAGACGGAAGCGCTAAAGTTCTACAAGAGCTGTTGGTGTGATTTACTATTTTTTGAATGCTTTTATTGTCACGAAGTTCAGTTCTTAGTTTTATATATATATATATATATATATATATATATATATATATATATATATATATATATATATATATATATATATATATATATATATATATATACTTATATATACATGCTGAGATGGATAATATGTCTGTGGTGTCAGCTTTCGTACATCAATTTCCTGTATATACATCCTTATATACTCTGACTGCATTCTGTGCATTCCTCCCATAATATATCTTTCATCCTTGCAAACTGATATCAAAAGTCAACCATTAAATTGCCATGTATATCACTTCTACACTCCCTTTTTATCTCAATGCATTTTATGGCCCTATTCACATTCCTTATCAGCATTTTTTTTATTATTTACATGCATACCTGTGTGATTGACATTCACAGTACTTATCATTAAAACAGTTTCACAGTTTTTATGTTCAAGCTGCTTCTTATGCACTTTCTTCACATTTGCAAGTGGTATAGGCGTACACTTTAAACATTTCCAGTCTGCAACATTACCGCCTCCGTATATCACATTTTTGTGTAAGAATTCCCCCATTTCACATCCCCTTGTTCTCTATTTCCCTGTACTTGCCCTTAATATGTATGGGCTACAGCACATGTCTGTATCTGAGCACTGCCTGTATGTGATCCATTTTGTTTATACTGTGCGCTGCTACAAGCCCCATCCCATAGTCACAAACACTGTTGTTGGCTATTTGATTATTACTGCTGTTCATTGCTTTAACATGATTGTTAATGAAGCCCAGGCCTAGTGTCCAAGCCTTGCTAGGCTAAAAACACAAAAACACAAAAACATAAGCTACAGCACACAGGACTGAAATACAGAAAGAAAATCACCAACTTACTTGTTATTGCCTCCAAATCTATTAGTCTTCCTTGCCATTCAGGACATATAAACATGTGCATCTTTAATTCTAACTTACAGAGACATTTGGGCTTACGGTCATGCTTCACAAAACTGTAATACACCCCAGTACAGATCTGAATACATTCTGTGAGGCTATACAAGGAAATCTAATGGAACATATTCCCATAACTTTGTATATATTATGTAATGGTCTGGGAAATCAAGAAGTTCCTGAAATATAAAAAGTAAGAGGTGTGTGTGTGTGTGTGTGTGTGTGTGTGTGTGTGTGTGTGTGTGTGTGTGTGGGTGTGTGTGGGTGGGTGTGTGTGGGTGTGTGTGTGTGTTTGTGTGCGTGTGTGCTCACCTGTAAATATGTATGCCTCACTCTGTGTGTGTGTGTGTGTGTGTGTGTGTGTGTGTGTGTGTGTGTGTGTGTGTGTGTGTGTGTGTGTGTGTGTGCACACCTGCAAATATACAAGCCTATGTGTTTGTGTGCATGTGAGAGTATGTTTATGTATGTGTATCGGTGTCTTGCTTGAAAAAATAATTAATAAGGATCTATAATGGATCTCTGGATATTAGTCCATTCAGTTGGTGTGTGTTAGCTTTTTATAGAAATGTGAGGGGAAAATTAAAATAATCACAACAATAATAACAAACAAAGGCTATTTATAGTTGTGCTTGACCTGTTTCTTTTGCTTATCCCGTTTTCCTCTCATTTTCTGTCTTTTGTGTGTCTCATACTTTTCTCCAGTAAGCTTCCATCAAGTTCCAAATTCAGATTACATTTGCCATGCACACAGATCATGCACTTGCATATGGTAGACAGTGAGGCACTCAAGCTATCTTAAACATGAGCAAACAGTTAGTACATGTGTTAACATGTACATAAAGACTACAGGCCAGCATTTCCATTCACTGTTGTCACCACAATGTATATTAACTAGCCAACATCACTACTGACCTTCATGACTTTTGAGTCTGGGACATGCTTAAAGCTAAACCATAGATTAAGCTAAGCAACTGACTAAATTTTAATGAATGGTTCAGCATGACACCGTGGCATCTATATTTTATTGCATTTTGACTGGTTTATTTAGCTACTATAGTGCACCACCTTGCACCACAGCAAATATAATACCTCATAAATCTCAAGCCTGAGGTTTATTGTTCTCATGCAAAACTATTCGTGTACAGTCTTTCAGGGCACTGTGAAAAGATACAGAAAAATGTCTATTGCCTGAAGCAGAAAAGGCTTCTGTTTATTATTAGCCCCATATTATTTGCTTACTTACAACTATTTCTTCTCACACTACTTCATATGGCCCACTTCCCTGACTCATCCCAGGCCCCAGTGCAGTCCATCTCCAACACTTGTGCCAGTGTTGTCACTAGCAGATTTCCTTGTTTACTCTGGTTGTTTCTGCGGGTCTATATTAGAACACTGAACTTTCAAAATTTCGAGTGTTCTAATATGGACCCGTTTTCAGTGAACGCTGAAAATATCAAAGAAACAGAAAACCAAATGTTTTCCTAGGGAAAGAATTTGGTTGTCCATTTCTGTTGCTTCGGTATTTTCAGCACTGTGGTGGAAAGTTACGAGTCGGGTTCAGGTAAGTGTGCGATTGTGTGGACGTGAGGGTTAGGGCGGGGTAGATGAGTTAGGGTTAGGGCACGGGTCAGGTAAGTGTGCGATTGTGTGGACGTGAGGGTTAGGGGGGTAGGAGAGTTAGGGTTAGGGTGCGGGTGAGGTGACTGTGCGATAGTGACGGACCTTAGGGTTAGGGTTTAGGTTAAGGTAAGTGGATAGTTAGTGGTGTATGTATAGTTTAGTGCAGGGTTAGGTGTAAGAGTTTAGGTGTATGTGTGTGGATTGCTGTTTGTTTGGAGTGCTTGTGTTGTGTGCATGTGTTTTGGAACAGTAAATTTTTTCCTTGGAAAAAATTCACTGTTCTGTATGTTCGCTGTTTTAAATTTTTGATTAATAGAGTTCGATATTAGAACACTCGAAATTTTGAAAGTTCGATGTTCTAATATAGACCCATTTCTGCTACAATTAGTGGCAGTGGGGTATGAACATGTGATACACTCAGCATCAGCATGGCCTTGAGTCAGTTATTTTTAATTCTAATTTGAGCTGGTTATAATAATCCTGAGAGACATGAGAGACTCCACTTTCACCTCCCTGTTCTCACAAACAAAAAAGTACCAAATGGACAAGGTAAATGTATTAGGAGAAGCCAAGCTGAGGAACCAGGGAAAAATATATATAGCAACGTGCAGTTGGGCAAACCAGCTGCCTCTAACTGTCAATATTAGCTTGTGGATTCATAAGGTAGAGCAGGATTACAAAAAAAAACTGTAAGCATTCTGTCTGGGAGGGTGGGACAACTGGCTGATTAAACTGGAATGTCCCACCCAAATTAGTACACTTGATAGCCTCGTGGCATAGGGACAGAAGGCTTTTATGCAAGTGAGAATGAATTCATTTATGGAAAAAAAGGAAAAATAAAAACATTGGTAAATAGTGGCTAATATCACTAATAGCACTGCCTATAAGTTATTTAATAAAACGTTGCAATGTCAGGTGAATAGAAAATTGCAATGTTGAATGTTGAAGAAATTGGGTGATACTGGCAAGGGAAAAGAAAAAAGAGATTGTATCATTAATGTTCATTAAAGAATTAAAGAATATATGATTCAAAATCAAGAGATGTAGAAGCAAAACTAATTTGTGGTGATGGTGCATAAGGCCACAGATGTAGTTAATCGTGAACAATTGCATACTGCCATGCAAGAATATTGGTTTGACCCAAAGATTTCAAAATGACTTAGAGAATATGATGAGTTTTAAATGGCAAAAACGGAGAGATAGTATGCAGTGATAAGCATATTATTAATTTGCTCTGCCTTTTGCAGAACATTTCACCATGTATGTTAAAGATAATAAAGATGCGAGTCAAGCAACTGAAGACAATGGAATGGAACTATGAAGAATAGGCCTGACACTGAATAATGAAAAGGACAACAGCTATGTGGGTTTATCTAAGGTAACATGCAAGAATCAAAGCAATAGACAATTAAAAATAGCATTGGGCAAAGAAAAGGTTATATCATACAAATGATCAGCTTCATACAAGAAATGAAAAATACATTTAACTTGTTAGATAAGTATATTTTATCATTTATGTTGAAAATCGACATTAGAAAAGCAATACTGACAGAACTAGAATCATAGCTGGCAGGTATACACTTGTTCCTACAGAAGTGGATAGTTTTCTCAATAACCTGGGGAGAAAACCACATTCTGTTAAAGCAGGGTTTATACAGAAATGGAAAATGAGGTTTAAAATGATGTATCCTGCTTTGCATGTATGTTTGTTTCTCATATTCATTGTAGAATTAGAAACTTCCTGTTTTTCAGTAAGTCCAGTATCTGCACCATTACTAGAAACAGGGGCCTAAATCTTCACTCACAAAAAAAAAAAAAAAAAAACGTAGAGTGTAGGGACAAGTTTATAAACCTGTGCCACCCAAACTGCAGGAATAAAATTCCCCTGCATGTTAAGCTGTGTGATTCACTATCTTCCTTCACATATAACCTAGATGACTCAACAGGTATCCATAAATTTACTCCAGGTCTGACCGATATGGTCCTCCTGGAGAAAGGAGATGCAGACTGAAGGAGTATTCTGGCAAAACATAGATGACCACAAGACTCTTTAAGCTTGGAATATCTATGAATCTATGAATCTATAAAACAAAAGGAAGAAAGACAAGTAAAGACCGCTATGTACGTTGTCCATTTGTCCTTCTGCATCATGTCTTATATTTTAATTCAGCTGACAAGTAGAGACCGCTATGTACGTTGTCCGTTTGTCCTTCTGCATTGTATTTGTATCTTACATTTTAATTCAGTTGACAAGTAGAGATCGCTATGTGTGTTGTCAATTTTTCTTTCTGCATCATGTCTTATATTTTAATTCAGCTGACAAGTAGAGATCGCTATGTATGTTGTCAATTTTTCCTTCTGCATCATGTCTTATATTTTAATTCAGCTGACAAGTAGAGACCACTATGTACAGTGTCCATTTTTCCTTCTGCGTCTTATATTTTAATTTAGTGGTACAGTGCCAGCAGTGTGGTCCCTTCTCCTTTATTTGCCAGTATAATCTCACATAGTGTTTTACATAGTCATTTTAAAACGCAGTATCTTGCCTTCAGATCAAGGACAGAATGCAAAGCAAAACATCATAGCTCCATTTGGAAAAGTACCACAGTGCCAAACATTGCTATGCAGAGTCATTTTAATATACTGTAAATTATGCAAAGTAAACTGCCAAAGCTTTATAAAGAAATTATGCTCCATTCATGGTACATTAAAATGCATTACATAAAAAAGTGCTACTTTTACTGTCTGTTATGACAAAATGTTTGAAAGTGGACTGCTATATTGCTTATAGTCTGTGTCTATACCCTAACATTTTTAATATCTTCAAAAATATAATGTCAAATAGTGCTTTCTGCATTCACTTTAAAATATTATATCTTGCCACACTATCATGAAAGAATGCAAATCAAAACACCATGGTTCCAGTAAGCAAACTACTTATAGTTGCTGATAGTAACATGCCCACATCCAGGATGACCAGTCAGTGTGTAGGTATTGTGATAAAGGATATCTTTGTGAGGATTTTGGTGAATGCCAAATTTGCCTTCTAGAATAATTTTAAAATAGCATCACTTTCACCTCACAAGAAAGTAAAAGAGAAAATTTGACAGCTCTGGTAAAAATGCTTCACATTAAATATGTACAGCGATATAAATTGTGCAAAGCCCTGCTACTGACACTGTCTGCATTAAAACACAGCATTATATTACCACAGTACTAGCAATCTATGCAAGTCATGTTTACATATAAAACTGCTACATGTGTGTGTTACAGTAAATGCAGTCTGGATACAGGCAAATTTGTCCAGAGATATTGCAGTAGAAAGTGGGCATAGTGGAATGGTTAGACAGATTTAGGAAGGCAGCAAGTGGGAAAGGAAGTTAGGTATAGACAAATGGCAAAT
The DNA here is from genome assembly GCF_019279795.1 of Protopterus annectens. Taxonomy (NCBI): domain Eukaryota; kingdom Metazoa; phylum Chordata; order Ceratodontiformes; family Protopteridae; genus Protopterus; species Protopterus annectens. The sequence continues at coordinate 662,081,964 of NC_056751.1, forward strand.
ACAAGGTGACACTGAATATGAAGGGAAGGATGTTGTGGGTAAAAAGTGAAGCAAGGGGAAGGAAGGAGTTAGTTGGGTTTTATTCATTGGCCGAGAGTCAAAGGGTCAGATTTTGGCATGGGTTATCTCATAATAATAAGCCTATGTCTAAGATGACCAGTCAGTTTGCAGGTATTGTGGTAAAGGATATCTTTGTGGGGATTTTGAATGGACTTTTTTTTCTTGGCTGTGGTTAAGGCTTAATAAAGGTTGCTAGTGTGGTAAGCAGATGCCCAGTGTAGTTTGCCATTTGTAGCTGTGTTATGTCACCCTGGTGTTCTTTCTGACCTGCTTGTGTAGTTCATAATGTTATGTCTCTATGGGTGGTACTGGACTGACTTTGTGAGTAGTTAAGAGTCTGTTGTAGTGGAAAGCTGTCCCATTCACATTGCTAGCTCGCGGTCTGTCTTGTTGGCTGTACTTGTGCACTAGGGACCTTTGTTTAAAAGTCAACTGAAACTATGAGCTACATTGTCGATGAACCCCCTGTAGCTACAAAATCTTTAATGCATTTCTACAGTCAGCCTTTTGCTCACCAATGCATAGCTGTATTAACATCAGTACAGACTGTTTCTTTGTGGGATTTTCCTTAACTACCACTTTGAAATATGGTGAGTTTTAATTTTGGTCTGGTTATTTTTTTGGAATCATGTTGCTGCTTGAGTAGGTAGTTAGAATTCCAATTTTAGCAGCAGCCCCATTTTAGTAGTTGTATTTTGGGGGCGAGTGTAGGCAGAGCAGAGACAGTCCATATTCTATTTGATGTCGATATGTTGTTGGCAATAGCTAAATATGATATGCAAGAGGCATGGTCTCCCACATTTGGTTTGTAGCTCAGGTTGTGGAAGCCTGCTGAATGGTATTGGAGCTCTTTTTTTTGTGTGTGTGTGTGTGTGTGTGTGTGTGTGTGTGTGTGTGTGTGTGTGTGTGGTGCGTGGTGGCACAGAGTGAGGTGAACAGAGACAGGAGTTTTCTGATGGAATGTTGAGGCCATGATTTATTTGCTGGGTGCCTTTGGTGGACTTGTGCTCATAATGTGCATGGTTCACTCTTTATGGAGCTGTCTTACTGGTGTGTTAGAGATTGCATCTGGGCATGGGGCTTTGTATTTGAATGTGGGCTCATTGTGTTGATTTAGTTACAGCCTCCTGGATAATGCTGGGGGAGCTGCATTTTGGTCCATTTCTACAGTGATGGTGCAGTGGGTATGAAAGAGGACAGTATGGCCATGGGGAGTTTGGGATATGAGGAGGCACTGGGACGGGTAGTGCTTTAGGTCGAGAGGGAGGGGTTAAGCCAAGGATCTTCATTTATTTTCGGATTAGGGTGCCATTTGTTTTCACTGTTGGCCAGTCTAGCATGAGAAGGTAGACAGCAAAGGACAAGATTGCTTACTGAGTTAAAGGAAGGAACTTATTTGAGGAAAATTCAGAGTTCTGCCATTAACCTACTCTAAGTTACATTATCGGAGTTAGTGTTTTTTACTAGCAGAGGTGTGGGAATCCCAATTAGCTGGTTTTAGTATTATAAATACATTTATTAAAAAAATGGGAATTTAGGCAATTTTTTCCCACCCTGTTAATGGTTCTTTGTTCTTTCTTTAAGATTGCAATGATGTGCAAAAAGATGGCTGTCGGTCAGTCCTTGAAATAGGAGGTTTGGTATCCAGATATTTGACTGATGACTATGCTGAATATTGTGAGTGGTCAATTCAGGATAGCAAGGGTAGTATGAGGGAAGGTTGGCATCTGTTGGGCAGCCAATAAAAGGAGATGTGTTTTGCCAGCATGTAGATTTTCACACAACTGTTCGATTTGTACTGGGAGGCATTCAAGATCGCAATGTTGGCAATGGGAGTGGAATTTGGTGCAACCTACTCCAGCCATGGGTGATGGTGAGAAACTACCAATACTAGGTCCACAGGGGGCTAGACAACAAGGTAGTTTTGTGTACAAAGAGGCAGTACTGCTTTTTTAAGGGCAGGGAGTTATGTTGGCATTCCCATTAATCCATTAAAATACATGTGTTGCAGTGATTTTTAGTAGGCTTCCCTGATGCAGAGTTTGCAGAGGAGTTGATTTCTAGGTTTTCAAGGTTTTTTCTGAAATGTCAGGGGTGAAAGGGGATGGAGCAGTCTGTAAAAACTTGTATTCTGTTCAAGGAAAGGAAGAGATTTTGCAGGGGCTTATTGAGAAATAGTTGCAGGCTGGAAGGATATTGACCCCATTTGATTCTTTCCTTTGTTACTTTTTAGGAGCTAATTCCTAAAAAGCCACCCAGAAAATTTAAAATGACTCATCATCTGTCCTTCCCACAAGGATAGTCAGTTAATGATTATATTTGCAAGGAGGATAAGCAAGTTAAGTATGCATCCTTGGATGAGGTTGGTGAGTGGATCAAGGGATTTGTGGACTCATGGCTAGTGAAGGTCAACGCTGAGTTGGTGTTTCACTCGTTGCCTGTTCATGAGGATGAATGGCTGTTATTACGCACGGTGGTTGATAAAATTTATTTTGACAAGGCTATGTCCATGGCTGCTTGGTAGCGTGTGCCACTTGAGAAATTTAGCTTCTCTCTTCATTGCTTATGGCAGCAAAAGGTGGTCTGTCAGAGGGCTCGTCATTATTCAGATAATATCATTTTGTAGGTGGGGGGGATGTAGGAGTTGCAGAAGGGCTGCAGGCTTTCATTCATATGTGCAATGGATTGGGTGTCCCCCTTGCTGAAAATAAGCTGGAAGATCCGGGCAAAGCCATATGCTTTTTAGGTCTAGCAGTGAATGTTGGTAGAGGTTTGTTTCATCTCACAAAGGAGAAATTAGAATGGCTGAAGGGTAAGATTGTGTGGTTTTGAACTAGAGACAGGGTTTGGATTAAGGAAGCCATGGAGCTTTTGGGTCTGCTTAACTTTGCATGCTGGCCAATTAGCCAGGTAGGACCTTCTGTAGGTCAGTAGCATTCAGGCTGAGAGGTGGAAAAAGGAAACATCACTGGGTAAAAGTTAGTAATTTAATAAAGCCAGATTTATATTTGTGGGCTACATTTTTTGACCCCTTCAAAGGTATTTCCTTTTGGCAAAGAAATTGAGTTAATCAGGAGGACTTGCATTTTTTCACAGACACTGCAGGACATAAAATTGGGCATATTTCAATGGAGAGTGGTTTGCAGCTCAATAGCTGGATGAGTGGGATGAGGTGTGGAGGAAAGATGTGGCATTTTTAGAGTTGATGCCCATTTAGGCAGCCTTGGTGGTTTGGCAACATCACTTGTGGGATAGAAAGGTGGTTCAGCATTCGGATAACCTGGCAGTACTGCAGATCTTAAAGACAAAGACTGCTAAGTCCAAGTTGTTTTGTTTTTTTTTGAGAAAAAAGTAATGAACTCAAAAGATGGCACAGATTAGAATAGCAAAGTCAGTGTAGTCAGTGAAAAAGTAATGAACTCAAAAGATGGCGCAGATTAGTGTAGCAAAGTCAGTGTAGTCAGTGTTTGAGTTTGTGCGCACATGGCTGTGCATGTCTGTAGGGCTGTAGGGGCATGATTGAGGCTGAACACTTTAGATGTTATAGTGGTACATTTCTCTGACTATAGTTTTGAGGGTCATGGGTTCAACACTTGTGACTGATGTTTTCCTCCAAAAAAAGGAAGCCAATCTCGTGGTCACCTGCTATAAACAAACCCAAACTGTTGCAAAAGGGAGTAAAATCCCAAGAGTGGAGGAGTTCCCTGGTCAGTCTCACTAAGAAGCTGAGATCCCTTATAAGATCCTCCAAAGCAAGCTATGAAAACAAAATCACCACTACAGGGCTACCCCCTGTGTCTGTCTATAATAATTCCCTCCACAAAGAAGACATTATACTCCAGGACCATCCTTAGTAACTCTCTGATAAGTTTCAACTTATCCACTTATGCCAATATGGTCTTTGAATTTTGGGAAAGGCAACTTGTTCTTGGGCAGACCAATAAATGGAGGGATAAGATACATCTATATAAGCATTTTGTGGATGATATCTTCCTGTTGTGGGGAAAGAGGAGGCAGAACCTTTTAGTTTTGTCAGTTATTTAGGATCCACCACAACCTTCCTAAAGTTTTCCATGAATTTTTCGAAAACGGAAATAGATTTTTTGGACATCAGATTGCAGCAGGAAGCAGGGGGGGGTTTAAACCACACTCCATAGGAAGGATTGTTGGAAGAATTGCCTGCTGGCAAGGGATAACATGTATCCCTGATATACTTTTAATAACATCATTAAGGGTCAGTTAGGTAGAGTCTCGAGACTATGCACAGAGGATGAGTATTTCACAATGAAAATGGAACAACTAAAGGGCAATTTTATCAAGAGGGGTTATGAGGAGAAAAATGTGGTACAGATCTTTGCCAGACACAAGATTTATAGGCAAGATAGTATGAGCCCATGGTTGAAATCCAGGGAATAGGATAATCAGAAAAGTTTAAATTTAAATATGAAATCACAGAAAAAAGGCCCAAGGTGTATGCTTACCTACAGCAGTAACATACATGGTATCTGTGAAATAATTAGGAACAACTGGAAGATCTTAGCCTCCGATGAAAAGATGAGAGTAATAGCAGGCACTCGGCCATCTTTTGGTTTTAGGAGAAATAAGACCTTGAAAGATCTGCTGGCCAATGAGGCTAGGGATGTCCATAGACACATAGTGGAAAAGAAAGGGACTAGACCCTATGGTTCCTGGAAGGCATGCTGCTATATAAATTCACACACTGATTTTGTCCATCCCAGTACAGGGAGGAATTACCATTTTGAAGTAAATGCTAACTGTAGATCTATGGATGTTATCTATTTAGCCACATGCCAATCATGTAATTGTTATTATATAGGAAAAACAAATTGTATGCTAAATACAAGGATATTGAATCACTTGTCAGCCATAAGGCTGTAAAATGAACATAATGCCCTCTTTATGCATATTTCAGCACATGTAGGACATCACTTTAAGTTTATGGTTATTAGGACTATAATGCATGGGAACAGAGGGGGCGATATAGTAAAAAAAAATGAAATTGAGGAAACTAGATGGATTATAGAACTGACAGCCCATAGGTTTCCTGGCCTTAATGAGGTCATTCTTATTAAGCCCGCCCTTAAAAAAAGGCAGGTTCAGTACTGAATAGTGATTGGTTGTCAAGGATTTAAAATATTTGTCTTTACTAGTAATGTATTGTCTGAAAAAGGGTAATAACCTGAAATCGCTTACATTGATTTGGATTTACTTGCTGTTTTAACTGTTGTTTTATCTGCTGTTCTTACATCAGAGATGAATAAAAACTTTCTCAAACTGGTGGCAATTGCTTTTTATGGATTTTTTGTCATTGGTTGTTTAAGTGGCTGCCTTTGGTGAGGTTCTCCTGTTTTTTGGACTCTATTTATTGTTGTGGTGAGGTTTAGTTCCCTAGTGCTTGTGGTTCGAGGGGATAAGGTTTTCTTTAGGTGGAGCATGTCCATCAATTCTAGGTTGGACATGGCCATGTATGTCGGGCAGAGATCACCTCTGAGTAGGCGGTATGCAACTGAGTACAGCTGGAGTTTCTTCAGTCAAGCTGCATAGAGCATCTTTTTGAGGCCAGTGATCCTCTTGGTGAGGTACTTCTGTGATCTTTCCAGCTGTTGCAGGTGTCTTGTAAGGTACATCCCAAATGGGGCATTGTACTCTATGATGGGTCTGATGAGTGATGAGTAGATGGGAACAATGACCTCTTTTGATCTGGATGCAAACCCTTTTGTGATAAGGTGGGCCACGTAGAAGGATTTTCTAACCACTTTAGCAATGTGATTATCAACGGAGAGGTTACTATCTACTTGGATCCCCAGATCCCTTATTACATCTTCCGTATTTAGGGTAGCACCTATGTGGTAGTTTGTGGGCACTTTGTTTTTTCCAAGGGGGATGACTATGCACTTTTTGGCATTTAGCTTGAGGCCATGATTTTGACACCAGGTATCCGTCTCAGTGAGACCCTTTTGGAGGATGTCTGTGTCAGCCGGAGAGTCAATTATAGCCCCTAGTTTGCAGTCATCTGTGAACTTGGTCAGCCATAGTCCTCCTGTGCTTGTCTGTACCTCTGAGAAGTATATGCCGAACAGGAGGGGTCCTAGGACTGACCCCTGGGGAATGCCACTTGTAACCGGTTTAGAGTCAGACCTAGCTCCCGCAACTCTTACCATGTGGGTTCTGTCCATGAGCCAGTTGGCAACCCATCTTGTGATGTAGGGGTTTATGATCAGGCTGGTGAGCTTGTCTATAATACCAGAATGGGGAATGGTGTTGAAGGCCTTTGTGAGGTCTAGGTAGGCTGTGTGTACCACCTTTCCCTCCTCTATGGCCTTGGTAACCATCTCAAAGAAGGCCATCAGGTTTAGGAGGCATGATCTGCCCTTAGCAAAGCCAAACTGGGTAGGGTCCAGTGTTTGGAGGTTCCCAATTTCTCTGTTAATGAGTTCCATGATGATACACTCCACAGCCTTGCAGACCAAGCTAGTCAGGCTTATAGGGCAATAGTTCCTGGGGTCTGTTGTGGCTCCACCTTTGTGGAGTGGAATAACCATTGCTGTGTGCCACTCAACTGGTTTCAGAGTTTCCTGTCTGACCGCCAACAATCCGTTGTATGGCAGAATGACATATCTCCCCAACTACCTGTCTCCATAGGGATTCCCCAAGGATCCATCCTTGGACCCCTACTCTTCTCTGTTTACACCAATAATCTAGCCTCTGCCACCAAACATGGCACACTCATACAATACGCAGATGACTCGACCATCATCTGCTCAGCCCAGTCCCTACCAAAACTGCAAAAAGTCACACAGGAAGCCTTTTCCTCTGTTGAAACATGGTTATCCGATGCCCGATTAATGCTCAACCCAAACAAAACTGAACTACTCATCTTCCAACCCACCAAACATACTCAAAACAACTCTCACTTTAACATCACGGCAAAAGACAACACCACTATATACCCAACTGAACACACCAAATTGCTAGGAGTGGAAATAGACAAACTAAAATTTGACATTCACATATCCATGACTATAAAAAAAGTCCACAAAAAACTAGGAACGTTATACAGAATAAGCAATTTCTCACCAAAGCAGCAAAGATTTCAATAGCAAATTCCCACCTTATCTCCACCCTACTTTATGCCTCTCCAATATATACCAAACTAAGGCAATGTGATCTAAACAAGCTAGAGACCTGCTACAACAAAATCGCCAAATTCGCCACAGGGGCATCCTACCGTAGTCACCACTGTCTCTCACTTGCTGAACTGGGCTGGCTTGAACTCCCTCACCTCCTTCAGTGGTATCAACTCTCACTCACCCACAAACTAGTAAACCATCCACTAAATGTCCCATCCCTCCAGAATCTACTCCAACCCTATCGCACCACCAGACCACTAAGATCCAGCAGCAAAAATCACTTGCAGATCACTAAAGCCAATAACTCTGCTGGTGAAGCACTATTCTCTTGCGCCATAGCCAAATTATGGAACTCACTCCCACCCACAATTACCTCCATACCATCATGCACCCACTTCAAAACTTTACTAAAAGCACAACTAAAAACATGCTGGCTATGCCCCTGCAACTCCCACTCTAATGTCATCCACCCCATCCAACCACTACCTTTCTTTCCACTCCACTAACTACCTTGATTATAGCAAGCTCAGATGCTCATAAGCCAGTACTTATTATACAGCACAAACTTCTTCTTCTTGTAACATTTGTTAATGTCTGGTATGCACTACACAGATAAAGATTTTAGTTGTCTACTGATGTACTATGTTCTTCATCTGTAAATATGTTGTAAGTAATTGCTATGTAAATTGTTATTCACTATATAATCTAATGTATATACTGTCTGTTTATTTTAACTGTGGAGCTTTTCTCCCCGGGCCTCCGCTGAAAATGGACCTACGTCCAGTCGGACACTCCCGGTCAACAAATTTAAATAAATAAATAAATAAATTTATGGGTATGTAACCTGTGAAGAGGCTGAGTTTGAACAGTGTGTTTAGGTGAGGGGTTAGTTCATCTTTGAGCTCATGTAGAACGCAGCCTGGGACACCGTCCTGTCCCATTGATGCTGTGTTTTTGGCTTTGGAGAGGGCTGTTTTAACCTGGGTGTCTGTGATTTCAGGGGGTCTACATTCTTCTGGTATGGTTATGGGCCCTTTTGGGGGTGAGAAGGGGTTGAAGTTTGTGCTGAAATTGTCTTCCAGGATGTTGGTGATATCAGTCAGTTCAGTGTATTTTGTGCCATTCTGCACTAACTCCAAGCAGATCTGAGCATTGCCACTTAGATTCTTGACATAGCTAAAGAATGCCTTGTGGTTATCTTTGGAGTCCTTGGCAATTTTTCTTTTGAAGCTCACCTTGGATGATTTTATGAGGGAACATAGTTTCTTGCTGATACGGATCAGGGATGTCTTCCCTTCTTTTCTGTACTAGTTTTCTCCTTCTATTATATAGCTTGTTTATGGCAGGGGTCCACCAGACTGGTTTCCTTTCCTTGGAGGAGTGATTCTTGGTTTTGCTTGGGATAGCATGATCCATGCATTCTTGTAGGTGCTCATAGAATGCACTAGTAAAGGATTTTACAACTTGGACAGCGTTATCCTTTAGCATGGGGGCTTTGAAACTTTCCACCTCGGTCTTAAGTAACGTGAAGTTTGCTTTTGAAAAGTTTTTCACGGTGGATTCCTTGTCCGGGGGCGAAATGTGGATATCCAAAGTGATTTGTTCATGGTCAAATCTAACTAGCGAGGGGTTGACCTCCGGTGGTGAGCACCGGTCACCCATGTTGGTGATGACCGGGTCCAATATGTTGTCACCTCTGGTGGGAGTGTTGACCATTTAATCCAGGGCGTTTGAGTTTATGAATTCTAGGAAATGTTGGGCAAAGGAGTTAGTACCTGAGTAGTTTTCCCAGTTAATATTCGGGTGATTGAAATCACCCAATATTAAGGTGTTTGGTAGGATCTTTATATTTCCCAGTGTTTCTGGAAATGCGGAAAGGGGGTCTTAGTTGCACGTGGATGATCTCTGAAGCAACGTGCTGTGCTACTAATCTGGAGGTGTGGGTATCCTTGATGAATATGGATATGCCCATGCCTTTTGTATTTTGGTCCAGGTTCTGTGGCCAAAATGTATGGTATGAGTTGTAGCCTGGTAGTGCTGGGGTGCTCTCTGGAGCCTTAAACCAGGTTTCTGTTACTGCACATATATTGAGTTTCTCCATACTGAGGAGTGCCTCAAGTGCATGCATTTTGAGGTTTAGACTTATGGCATTGAGCCGCATTACCCTCAGTATTTTGTTACTTCTGCTATTTATGGCAGTGGGTTTGCCTTTTGAGCCTTGCCTAAAAAAGGCACTATGGGGGTGGCAAGAGCCTTGGCCAGTATTCGAAAGCCTAAGGGTGACAGGTGCAAGCCGTCTCTAGTGAAGCAGCATGGCTTGTCGAGCATGTCATCCCAGGTGGACAGACACTGGATCCCCTTTGAATGACACCAGAAACTTAGCCAATTGTTGAAATTGATAATTTTTTCTTTATACCGTGGTATCATTCTTGGTGAGGGCAGGATGCTACTCAGGTTCAGGGTCATACCGGCCTGGGCTACATGATCAGAGAGCTCTTCCATGTCTCTTTTCTTGTAGTCCAGGGAGGTACAGCTCAGGTCATTCACACCAACAGGGACAATGATAGAGTCATATTTGTACTTGTTCTGGAGTGACCTGAGTGCTTGTGTTATGTGGTGGATCCTGGCACCCGACAGGCAGCTAACAGTAACCTTCTCCTTATTCAGCCTAGTGAGTGGGACATCAGTTTGCCTGACTATAGAGTCACCTATTACTAGTATATTGGGTATGTTATTTTGCCTTAAGGGCTGTGATTGCATGGCACACTGGTTTTCTGAAGTATGTGTTTCATGATTTGTGTTGGGGGGTGGAGGTTGCTTGGATGTCTGCTTTGGAGGTCTCTGTTGCTTTTGCAGATTTTTATTTAGAGCCTCTGAGTATGTTTTCATGTATTTATGTGTGTTTTTTTGCGGTGCTGGTTTATTGGGTCTATGTGAGACTGGTGGTGTAATGCAAGTATTTCTCTTCTCCTCTTGACTGTCTGATCCAGCCTTGGGTTGAGAGAGCTTAGCCTCCAGTTTGGCTGTATAATTGCATCTCTCTCACATGTATTAGTGTTTGGTGGTAGGAGGAGAGGGTTGTCTGTGTACATGAGGCAGTTGTAACATTGCCGCAAAATGCCCAGATTCACCAGTTGGACTGGATAGTACACCTAAAACTGTCCTTTGGACATGCCTGGATAGGTACAGTGAACTGTTTTACTGAATGGCTGGTAAGGTCGAATAGAGAGCCTTGTCCTTATGTACAGTATAGGAGGGTCTAGTGCTAGGGTTTACAAGTGCTTGCTATGAGTTTTGAGTAAGTGCCGGGCTGAGAAATGAATGGCTTGAGTGCTTAAGTTGAAAGTTTGTCTAGTTCCAAGGGAAAAATTGAAGAGGAGACTTTGTGGAGCCGGGAATATTTATACCCTAGCTAACCTCCGCTGCCCAGCATGCAAGACTGGGCAAATGGGTATTTATAGCAGGGAAATGAAAGAGATAGAAATTAGCCCAAAATGGCCAATAAACTACTAATTTCTAGGCTGAAACCACTCCTCCAGGGACAGCTAGGCTGCTCAAAGGCCCCCTCTCTCCCAGGTGAACGGAGAAACTTCCTTCTATCCAAGTAAGGTATGAGCAAACACAGAGATTTGTAACACAGCCCTGAATTCAGCACTTAACCTGAAAACTAGACTATACTAGCTTAGAAAGGCAGGAAACAAGTATATATATTTTTTCAGAAAATAAAACACATACAATCAAAAGGACACTTTAAATGCACAGAAAAGGATACTTATTGTTATATATCTCAGATCAGAGTTGTAGTCAATGCCCCTAGTAATAAAGTAGGAAGAAACACAAATACAGTAAAAGCAGATGAATTAAGTGCAATTTTTATTTGTATATATATATATATATATATATATATATATATATATATATATATATATATATAAAACAATAGAAAACAAACAAACTGATTTTAACAAGTTACCCAATTAACCAGAAAAAAGCTCAAAACTGAGCCCTGTTCCAGCAGTCTTCAATCAGACAAGTTCTAACTGCACACTCCTGCTGCTAGGGTGCAGGGGAACCTTCTCCAAAAATTGATGGCCTGGATCAGTGCTCAAGTTATACAAACAAAGCTAGATTCAGCAGGCCTGTGTCTGGTCTATGCTACAGCAACAAGGCGCACCAATTTCAGAAAGAAACAGTTCAAATAAGCAGGCATAATAAGCCTGTGACTGGAAATTTCCAGCTCAGAAGGGCAGAATCCAGCCTCCCACAAGAGTGCAGACAACACCTTCTTAATGTAAGAAAACTGGCCCAAAGCCCAAGTGCTTAAACCAGAACTTATACACTTTAGAATAACAGACACTAAGCCTTCAATCAGCAGCTCCCAACTTAGAAGGATGTAAGCTACCTGTCCATGCCACCTGCATACAAAAAGTCCAGGATACAGCAAGTCTGTATCTGGGCTACACTTGTTCCAGGAAATGTAGAGCTACATTTCTTTATCACTATACTGGTCGGATTTTGAGGAATACTTACTAAAAAGCTTTTTTTCCATGCTATCTTTTTTGTTAACCTGGGAGCATTTCTGAAGATCTATACCAAACAGATTAAAACTGGAGAATTTATTAGAATGATGAGGTTTACTAAATTAGCATTATCACTTACACATTAGTGAAATGCATCTATGATGCAGCATTGTGTCTGCCTACACTGATGTGCACAACATCATAACTAAAATACCTGAACTTCAATACAGTGCTACACAAAACATCATAACTCACAGCACTGCAGAAAATAAAAAAAAAACATAAGTTTTGCAGGGGCTATGCCCTTTGTTCCTTCTGATGTGGAGTTCCCCCCACTCATGATCTCAGTTTACTGCCAATCAGGTTACACAAACTTGGAAACAAGGGAAAAGCTTTCTCACTTCTCTGAGTTGCATTACCTTGTTGACATCATGTAAATGCATGAGGCAAACTATCAACTGTCTTAGTGAGATAATAACACAAACATATTGCCAGTCTAGCATAACATTTCACATCCCAGCAAAATATAAAAAACTGAAGTATTCCCATTAAACTAGTCTTTCTTATCTCAGTTAAAAAATACATGAGCAAGGCCACTTTCTTTTCTTTTTTTCCTCTAAAAATAAAGTGCATTTCTAGAAATTGGACCATAAATATGTAAAACGGGGTAACCTGCAGGCTCATGATTTGCTCAGCCAAGTGACTCAGAGAATCACAAGACCATCATTTGCCTGAAATTCAACTTGCCAAGGATCAGAGCTCCTCCATAGGAAATCACTGTTGGTGAGTTGTGCTGGCAGTGGTGTACTTTTCAGAGGTATTTTCACCATTCGTCAAGGTGGTGTGACCATGGACCTGTTAAAGGATGGTGGGAAATGCAGTTCTGGGATTCTGACCTTCGGTAGTTTAAACTTTATCCACTCATAGTAGAAGCAATGAAAAGAGCCTATTTCATGGAGTTTGAAATTTTATGCCAAACTTCCCCATCAAAAGGATACAAATCTCTTTTATGGTCCACAGTTATACCACTGTCAGATTTATTTAGTTTTTGGTATTTAAATATTACTTTTATTTGAAAACTTTAATGGAAACAATGTAATGTCTAAGGACTGCATGACAATCTCCAGTTTAAAGAAAGCAGATCTTTTTTTCTTATTTTAATAGTCATAATCTAGCTGTCTTAGACATATTGTAAACCATGTTTTAACCCCAGCTGTAATACCTGTTGCTAATCAAAATGACATTGCATTACAATAAATGTTGTCACAAAGATTTTGCCATGTATTTGTGCAGTAACATAAATCTAAATTAAAGTCTGAGCAGTAAATCCTCAGTAAACACACAGTTGGAACATGAACGCCCTTAATAGATTCTATGTCATAGCTGAGGAATAAACATGTAACATTTGTCTGACAACTGAAAGTTTAACATTATGTTCCTTAGTTCCAGATACAATGAATTTGTCTGATATACCATGTGAGCCATCTCTGTGCTGTTTTCTTATGTTGCTTTTTAAAGGAATCTTGATGACAGAGCATGAAAGAGAATACATAACAAAGTATTACCGCATCAACAGTACGAGACGATCAATCAATCACTTGTGTCTAATTGTGCTTTTAAGCTATTCTGCACTCTGAGCAAAGCTTGTCTTTTTCAGAATCCTTGCAGTAACAACAACCTTTTCTCTGTAACATCATTTTCTAACTCTCCGCTGATGAAAGGCTGAGAGACAGCATACAGAGAGCACATCCTGTCAAGAAAATTGATGGTGGGAAGCTTTGTATTTCTTTTATTGTGGCACACATAAAACAAAGTGCCTAGTCAGTTATGAGATACTTCTGAGATGATGCAGTTAGAAATGTCAAGTTAAAGAATATTTTCAATCAATTAATTATAGGCTCTTTTCAAGGTTCCCACAACAGGAGAATAAACTTGCATTATTACAAAATGAGAACAGATTTATCCTTCCTGCAGTTGGTCTGCCCAGAGTATTGGCACATTAAGTTATAATGGGAATCTTCTTTTATGTCACGCAAGAGTTTTCTCTTTTTAATCGAAATGGGTCTATATGAAGCTGGATCTACAAGGTTTTTGCCCTCTTTGCCATCTATGTAATGTTGGAATGAGTAATTGTTAAAACGGAAAACATATTTGTAATGTATAATGCATGAATATGACAGATTTTAATATGGTGTGTTTTCTTTACTATTACTGTATGTGTGCATATGGCTTAACTGATAATTTAATAAAGGTGTTTAAAAATACTTTTTCTCTTTTTATTAACGTATTTAACTCCATTGGCAAAGTTTCAAGCAACATGCAACAAAACTCAAAATGTGTAAGTGCATGTACTTGTGTTTGTTTCACATAGTATGTGCTCAGTTCATTTAAAATGGCTTATTGTTTCTTTTTTGTTTTAGCAATGTTTTCAGATGCCTTTCCAAATTTACAGCTCACAGCTTTTTATAATGAGAAACTTTTCACTGCTAAATATTCAGATGTGGTAAACTGTTTTGTATAGATAGCACCATCTTCTTGTCACCCTTATCTGAAAGGGACTTGATCTTTAGATATCCTAATGCTTATGCTAATATTAATGACAAACTCCCCTGGAATTTAAGCAAAATTAAAATAGCCAAGATTAATAGGCAGAAAGTAGGCAAATAGATCCAATACTCAAACTTTTATTAGTAACTGCGGTGGTGGTGCTGCGGTAGCGTTGTCGCCTCACAGTAAGACATCCTGTTCGATTCTCAGATAGAGCATCTTCTGTGTGGAGACATGCGTGAAAGGGCATATCTTCGTTGAAGATTGTGCATCAGAGCTGGCAACTCGGCACATAAAAATCTACTGCCAATCATTAGCAGACCAGAGTTCCGCTGTGGTGACCCCTAACCGGGAAAAGCCGAAAGACACAACAACAACAACTCAAACTTTTATTAGTGCTTCTTCTTGGGAATTTCTTTGGTGGTGGGGTCTTAAAAAGTTTCTGTCAATGGCGTAGGTACAACTAGCTTAAAACAAGTAGCATTCAGAGAACTATATTCCAGGTTTCACTGCTCTGCAGGACAGTGATTACAACAGGGTGTACAAACAGTTGGAATATGCCCTCCATTTTTCAGTTTTCTTAGACTTGTGTTATAATTTTGATATATAGAAACTTTTTATGTTTATTCACATTTTGTAACTGCATGTTCACATTAGACTATCAGTCTACCTACAGTTAAATGTGAAACTAAGATAATACAACAGTGAAAGCATAATGCAAAATAAATAAAAATAGAGGATAGAGAATAAAAAACAAGTTTGGCAACACAGGCAAACCCTTGGTGCCAGTATGTATATTATGTATATTATGTAAATCCTTGAATAATTAAAGAAAATGTATAATTCTTTTTGACAGTACTTTTCCAGGACCACATATAAACAGACCTTACTACATCCCTTTAATAATATTAACTGTGTGATCATAATGCATCCCTTTTTAAAGAGAAATACTGCTAACATTCTTTGCTGGGTTTTCAGTTTATTGGTACTGCAGCTTTTCCTGAAAGTTTAGAATAACAAAACGCTTCAAGGAAGACAAAATTATGCAACTGCAAACAGTGTAAACAAACATTTGCTGAAAAGGCAAATTCCAGCAGCCTGTTTGCACAACATAAGCGACAGAATTTTGTCAGGAGAAATCCTTTATTGTTTATCCCATTTAACATAATGCAACATAGCCTGTCAGAGAATGAGCACACAGCAGTTATGCAGAAAATTTGTTTTTCACTATATCGCATTTTGTACACAATATGTTTTAAGGCTGTTTGTCAGGTGGGTTGTTTTTCCTCTGTGTTCAAGCTGTCACCAGGAAAATAAAACACCATTCTGAGTTTTGACCTGATAATTTATTGATTGAGAAAATAACACTGCAACAAAGCTCTTCAATTTTTTTTCACATTATATCATATCATTACATAAGCCTTGATACGCAATCCATTATTAAAATGACATCATAAACAGTTTAATTGTAGGCTTATTATTCAATCTGTATTCGCAGACAGCTGTAAACTGGGCACAATCATAGAGTCCCCCAACAATGTCAACATATTAGAGAAGGGACTGACACAGACAAATGACTGGTGCCAAAGCGACGTACTAAAATTAAATGCAAAAAAAAAAAAAAAAAAAAACCCTTATTATCCCATTTGGCAAAGAAGTATCCCTGTTAATTATGCAATAGATAACACCCCTCTAAGTTCACATGCAATGGTGCAAGACTTGGGAAGACAGGTTGATATTGATCTAAACTTCGATCACCATTTGTCCATAGTGGTAAGGAAAGCCTTCTACACCGCACATCTCATATATAAGAACATTGCCTCCAAGAACAAGAAGTTCATAACTCAGTTGTACTCAACCTTTATCAGACCACTAATGTATAATGCTCCCACCTATATGTACCTCACCAGACATCTGCTGCAGCTGGAGAGACCACAGAGGTTTCTAACCAACAGAACTCAGGGTCTCTAAACCATGACCTACATGGAAAGACTGAAAGCCCTGTTACTGTACTCTGTATCATACAGGCTGCTGAGTGATGACCTGTGCCTGGCCTACAGAGCAGTCTCTGACCCTGCCCTAATAGAAATGCTGCACATCTGGAAATCAAATGGGACAAGAGTCACTCACTCCAGGGATCTCAACCTGGCTTGTGACATTAACAGAACATGTGGGAGAGACAGCTATGTCTCCCAGAGAGTACTACTCCTCTAGAATAAGCTCCCACTTCATGTGAAGCAGTGCTCCTCAATGACCCTTCTTAAGTGCAACCTGATATTTGGATGGTAAATGTAAATTCACAGCAGGGGTGGCACCTATATCCCTCATGCACAGGGGCAGTGGTTTCTGATCATGGAATTGCTCTGCAAACAATGACCATCTAACTATGGTCAATTAGGGTACGCATTTTTTTTTACATAGCTAGGCTTGTATAGGCCCTAAGGCCATTAGCCTAGTAACCTCCTATGAACCTATAACCCTATCAAAATATATTGAGGAGTTTTCTTTTTTTTGGGGGGGGGGTGCTCCTACTTGTACCGCCACTCCTGTGAAAAAGTAATTTAACAAATAGTTTTACAAGTTCTTCAGCTTATTCACATCACATTATCAGATATATATTCATATGTAGCCTGGATATAATTTTCTTCATCCTGTTGAATTGAATCCTTATTAGTTTTGGTGTTTCTAATTACGAGGGCTGTGATAATTGAAGACCCTACCATTGATACCCCCATACTCTAAAACAATTTGCATCAATACATGAGCCTGGTTCCATAATCAATACCCAAGAAATAGTATCTTGTAAAAAGCTATGCTATACTAACAGCTTTCCTATATTTTATATCATAATACATGCCTTTCTCATTTCTTTTAAATGCCATATGAGAATATAGCACACACCCTATGTCTAGTATAGGGAAAGCGCTACCCATACCCTGTACCATTCTACACATGAAGGGTGAAGCTGTCCACACCCCACACCTCTATCTAGCATTTCACCCAACAGCTCACATCCACAATTTGTAAGAATTCTGGCCTGCCCTTGCTTGCTTGAACAACAAAAAACAATATTCCCCTAATTCCTGTATCTGCTAACTACTTGTACACTCTTATTGCTATTACTTTTTTTCTTCTAATATAATTTTTAAATACCATTTCAGCTTGAGATTATAGCTTACCTTTTGCTACCTATTACGTATTTATATTATAGCAATAACCCACGCCTGGGTGTGGGTAATGCAGGATTTAACCACGGTTGGCGTGGTTTGGTCCCGAGGGCGAAGCCCGAGGGACCAAACAAAGACAACCGTGGTTAAATCCCGCATTACCCACACCCAGAAGTGGGTTATTGCTATTATACAATGACATTATTTAAGAAAAGAAATAATTACTTTTCTTAAATAATGGCATTGTATAATGCCTCTTTGCCGCCCTTCCGCAGCTGTCTGGTATTCCGCGGCAGTTCTGATGTACTGCGCATGCCTACGCAGTACATCAGAGTTGTGGCAAAAGCAACGGAGAACGCAAGATCTCCGTTGCTTTCTGTTCGCTATGTTAAATGGGTTTAACATAGCGAGACAGGTTTAAAATAAGCAACGGAGATCTCCGTTACTTATTTTAAAGCTGTCTCGCTATGTTAAACCCATTTAATATAGCGAGACAGGTTTAAAAAAAAAAGCAACGGAGATCGCAAGATCTCCGTTGCTTTTTACACACTGTGTTGCTATGTTAAAGGAGTTTAACATAGCGAGACAGCTTTAAAAAAAGCAACGGAGATCTGCGTTGCTTTTTTTAAACCTGTGTCGCTATGTTAAACTCTTTTAACATAGCGAGATATGTTTATACTAACGGAAAAAGTCCGGGCGACCGGACCTTTTTCCGTTAGTATATTGAGGGATTTACAACGGGCACGCTGGTTGGGCTGGCCAATCAGCGTGCACGTTTTAGAGGAAGAATTGTATAATATACTTTTTTCCACAGTATGTTCTTGTACTTAAACCATAGCCTTTATTCACTGCAACCATTTCTATTATTCTTGTCACTTTTAATCCCAAAGGATCAGCCTAGTATGGAGGTTAAATAAATATGTTCCCTAGTGTAACAAGTGAATCCCCTCCAACATGAAGCAGGTAGGATCATATCCTCAAATCTGATATTGTAGAACCATGAAACTGGCTACTTTTGATTATTTTATCATGCTAGAATTGACGCATCTCCCAGCTTTCTCAATAGTTTTGACACTAAGTGCCTTTGCCCCCTACCAACTTGAGTAATAGTTTTTATTTTATTATGCCCATTTGTTGAATGGTTACACCCACTGGACACAATCACATCTTTTGAGGCATGACCTGGGAGTACAGACTGGATAAGTGACTTGTTTGGAGTCAGACATAGGCAAAAGAAGAGAGAAAGAATCAAACCCTATACTCTAGGCACAGGAAGTGAACAATTGATCTTTAGTCCTCTGCACTGTCAAATACAACCAGATAAGCATAATACCTGTGAATGTGGATTTGCATATATTTCTCACATTGGTTCCCCTGGGTGTGTTAAAATGATAGCTGATCTCCAGATATTTTGGGGGATACTAAAAATCAGAGCATGCAGCTGTATTAAAAGCATGGAAATGATCTCTTGCCATTTCAGCTGAAATTCTTCTATCCTCAGCCCTATTTTTCTGTCTGCATTATGCATTCAGACCATTTATCTGGCCCAAAAATAATGGAGTGCTGGAATAATTTTAAAGAGAGAGGACACACAGATAAATATTAGTCCCTACATGCCCACTATTGTGCTTTCCTTCCTACTCACACTAGTGTAATGCCCCTTCTGAGGTAAATGCCCAAACCCCTTTGAAGTGAATCAACACTGATATCTGATATGAGGCAGAATGGAGTGGAGCTTACCAAAGGACTCATCTACCTGCCCATTGGTAACATTCCACTGAAGCACCATCCTCTGCTGGGTGAGATGCTAATGTCATTCTGAAGGAAGGAGTTGAAAATTCCACTGCATCTGCATATCTGTGCTCTAGTGCTTTAATTAACAAACCCTCAAACTGGTGTATATGGGTCTCCCCTCTTGGCATTGCTGTAAACCTTGGTTCTCTACCACAGTTGCTGGCATACCTCCAGCAGCGGGCATCAGCTAGTGGACAGATTACCTCATTATCACTTATTTTGATGAAAATTTGACAGCCTCTACTTAACTGAACAGTCTTCAAAGCTATTAGCCAAACTACCAAATGATTCTTTAAGATCAACTGATTTTAGCTCAAAAGGCAAACTGACCTATCCATCACATACCAAAGACCCTGCTTGTTCAAAATACCCCCCAGTAAAGAAAGACTGATAAGGTCACCTAGTGGCCCAAAAATTGTAACTCTTGCCAATGCCATGACAGCCTTTTAACACAGAGAGCAACAGTACCCAGCCCAGAGGCTTCCATTAATCAGCCTGCCAGACTTTCATTCTACACCAACTCTTCAATATACTCACTACCACCCAGTGCTTGTTAAAATCAATCACATCATGCACCTGAAATATAAAGTTAAAAGCACCGAAATGCACCCTTACAGACCTAGTTACCTCTCCTTCTAGCTGCCTCTATAAATAATAAAATAAAAGGGCAGATAATCCCAAGAAACATAATCAGCAAGAGCAGTAAGTGGTTCACCAAGTAGTGCTGTAAAACACAGCACTAACACATAAATAATCCAATAAACAATAAAAAAATGCTGAACCAACCCAAGACAGAGCAAATACATCAAAAAATCAGTCCAAAAGCATTTAAACGATTATTGTGTGAGCGCTTTCACAGTTCCTTAAAACGGCTTCATCAGACAACATTCTACTAATACAATAGCCTATATAAAAGAAAAATCAACCAATGAAAAACACTTGCACAATCAATCTACAAATGACATCACTAGTTCTCAATCTAAAAGTAAACTTGCATCTAAAAATGTACCATCAGAAAGTGTTGAATAAAAATTTAAAACATCATAAGAACTGTAAATAAACACTTAAAATATAAAAAGCAAGTAAAAAATATACATAAAAAACACACAAATGTACACAAAAATACAAAAAATATATGGCTAAAACATGTTGCATTCAGGATTTAGGTAGGGGCCTATTCTGAAGTGCTGGCTTAATGCATATTTTATCATTAAGCCCTTTACCTTTATTGCTCTCATCCTAATGATCCAGTTAAGCTCACAAGTCTCTACCTTATTTGTTAAATCTCCCCCTCGCTTGTCCTGAGATATAACCTCTATAAGCATGAACCTAAACTCATGCTTACTGTCATTGTTTGCAATATGTTTCACCAAGGCATTCATATCTACAGAATTATTAATACAATACAAATGTTCCCTGATGCGATTGTGTAGCTTCCTGTCTGTCTTACCTATATAAAAAGAATGACACTCTTGACAGATAGCTAAACAACGTGTATTACAGTTGGCTAAAACTCTAAATTCAAGTTGCTTCCCTGTATCAGGGTGTAAAAAGGCTCCAGTACTACCTAAATATTTGCACCAGTTACAGTGCAAACATGGATGGGTGCCATAAACTATTGCATCGTGTCTACTATTACTTGTAAAATTGGAATAACACAACATTTTTTTCAAGTTCTCTTTATTCCTATAAACAAATAATGGTTTGGTTCCTACTACTTGACATACTTCAGAATCCATCATTAAGACTTGCCAATGTTTCGTAAATACCTTCTTGGGAGTCTGTAGCTAGCTATGATTTCAATAGGTGTTTTGTCAACAGTTAGCTGCACCTAGAGTGTCTCCTGTGCATCATACTGTTTGACCAGCTTGGAGGTGGGTATGCCTTTGATAAATATTGACACTCCACCTCCTTTGGCTTTGTAGCCCTCCATTTTGGATCTAAAAGTATGGTAGGACAAGTAATCTGGTAAGGCTGGGGTGCTCTCCACAGCTTTGAACTAGGTTTCAGTGACTGCATAAATGTCAGCATCTTCCAGGGTGAGGAATGCTTGCAATGAGTGGAGTTTCTTATTAAGACTCCTAGCGTTTAGCAGCATGACCTTTAAATTTCATTTAGAAGAATTTTTCACGTTGGTAATTTTGTCCTCGTGACTTTGCCTAAAAAGGTACTATGGGGGAGGCAAGAGCCTTTGCCAGAAGCTTGAAGCCCAGAGTAGACAATGAAGGCCATCTTTGGCAAAGCATCATTGTCTGTCAATCATGTCCTCCCAGGCTGTCAGGTACTGGATTCCCTTGGAATGACACCAGAAACTAAGCCAATTGTTGAAGTAAAACATTTGCTCTTTGTATTGAAGCATCATTCTGGGTGACAGTAGGATGCTGCTTAAGACTAGGGACATACATACCCGCCTCAGACACATATTCAGTGAGCTCAATCATGTCTCTCTTCATATAGTCTAGAGAGGTACGTCTCAAGTCATTCACACCAATATGGACTATGACAGAGCGATAACAGTACCTGTTGTTGAGAGACTTGAGTGCGTGAGTGATATGTTGGATTCTAGCACCTGACAAGCAACTTACAATAATTTTCCCCTTGTCTAGTCTGGTGAGGGGCACATCTGTGTGTCTCATGATAGAGTCTCCTATGACTAGTATGTTGGGTTTGTGGCCAGGCCTTAAAGGCTGTGAACACAGGCATGTGTACTATGTGTGGTGCTTGGTGTGGTGGGTTGTGATGTGCGTGTGTGCTTTTGCCTTAGAGGTCACTTTTGTTTAGGTATGTTTTGTTAAGAACCTCCATATATGTAGGAATGTACTGTACAGGTGAGGGTGGCATTAGAGGCATGGTATTTGTGGTGTTTGTGCAGACAGCCTTCTCAGTGCCAGATGTACTGGCTTGTGATTGAGACAGTAAGGATTCTAGGTTCTTAATGTAATTGGATCTCTCACATATTGTGTTCCTAGGTGGTAGAAGAAGAGGGTTGTCTGCGTACATGAGGCAGTTGCAATTCTGTATCAGGATTCCCATATCAACCAGACTAGCAGGAAAAAACACAGGAAAGTGTCCATCCATGGTTGTCAGAATCTGTGGAAGAGAAGTCAAGGATTGTAGAGTGGGTACTATCAGAATAGAGTACCTATAGGTGTGAATGGGACTGGATAAAAATCAACACAGTAGTTGCAAAGGAGGGCATCAGTTACACATGAGTGCTGGTAAGGGAAAAAATGCAACTGAGATACCTCACAAAGGGTTAAAACAGCACAGCGGCAGTGTGCAATGAGCAAACAAGCAGAACACCCTGCAAACACAGGGTTTAGATAAAAGAAAAGATGGAAGAATTTGGAAGTTCAAGTTACTACCCAATCCTGCCAGCTCCTGCACTTTCAACCTATCACTTGCGCTAGAGAAGGTCAGGCAGCCCTGTTCCTCTCAAGCCCCTACCAGAATAAGATGGCTGCCAGAAACACAGGAAACTCACCAAGCAAAACAACCAGGGCTGTTTGTATTTATTTATTGATCTATCTGAATGCATATCTGTCTATGTATCTATCTAAATTTAACAGTGAAGCCTGTGACCTAAACGGACCAATTTTAGTCAGCCTTGAAGTACAGAAAATATCAAAACAAAAGCATACAATATATTACAAAGTAAATACAGTTACAGTTCTTAGGTTCTGACAAGATTACAGTCAAAGGAGAGAATATATATAATACATACATACGTGTGTGTGTGTGTGTGTGTGTGTGTGTGTGTGTGTGTGTGTGTGTGTGTGTGTGTGTGTGTATATATATATATATATATATATATATATATATATACATATAGAGAGAGAGAGAGAGAGAAAGAAAGGGAGAGATTTCTGTCTTCTCTCTCTCTCTCTCTCTGACATGCACACGCACACACACATGTGCACACGCACACACACACATGCACACACACAGCATATCTATATTTCTATCTTTATCTAGTTTATACCTCTCAACCGTCCAGATTTTTGCAGAAAGTCCAGATTGTTGCCTCATATTTTTGGTCTGTTCCTCAAAGTTTGTGGTTTTTTAGTAAATCATCAGGGAGTTATGTCACTAAATAATGGCAGACATGAGTTTCAGTCTTACTCTCCTTCAGAAAATGTATGCTAATGCAAAACTTGTTATTCAAACAACTTTCCAAGGTTATAACAGCAGTAATTAAAATATGTTCCTCATTTTGGAATTTCGTCCCCAATTATTTTTGGCTTTGTCCAGATTTCATGAGCTCAATGGTTGACAGACATGATCTATATCTATGTGTGTGTGTGTGTGTGTGTGTGTGTGTGTGTGTGTGTGTGTGTGTGTGTGTGTGTGTGTGTGTGTGTGTGTGTGTGTGTCAGTATTTTTACTGCAGTAAACATTGCTTCTTCTTGTCTGGTCCTGATTATTTTCTGCATAACATTATCCAAATCTTTTTTGACATCCACAAGTGAAACCGTCCTCTAAATTATCTCTGCTAATACATATCCTGCACTACAACTCCTTAATATATCTTGCATGTGTCTTAAGTTTGAGTTTATTTTCCATATTATTGCAGTCACTACATGTCCTCTTGTCAATACTTTCGTTTAAAGCTTGTCTACTTCTTGCTGACTACTCACAAAATAAACCTCATTTACTTGAGAAATTACAGGTTGAAATTTTGTGTCTCTCTGTATATAATAAGTTTTAATCATACCTCTCAAACTCATTTAAATATTGCTCTTACAACTTAAAAAGTTGATAGAATAATAGGTTTTGCATTAGCATTAATTTTCTGAAGGATCTGTAGTCTTAAACTCAAATGTTTGTCATTTTTTATTGACTTCAATCCTCAGCTATTTGTCAGAAAAGTACAGATTTTAGGAGGGACACAAAAAAAATATGAGGCAAAAATCTGGACATTTTGTGAAAATCTGTACAGTTGAGAGGTATGGTTTTAATTCCTCCTGCATGCTCTCATAAAATATTTTTAGTACTAACATAATCTTAGCTCAACTTGAACAGGACTTACATACTAATACCATCCCTTTAGATATAATATGGGCAGCTACCAAAGCTACGATTAGAGGTATACTCATTCAAAAAGCCTCTATTTATAAAAAAAGAATTAATAGAGAAACAGCTATTGGAAAACAAATTAAATGAAATTGAACTAAAACTACAAAATAACTACTCCCCCCTGATCTTGGAGCAAAAATGAGAACTATCCAGAAAAAAATGTATACTTTCTATCTAAATAAACAATCTTTTTTCCGAACTAAACTTCTATACAAATACTCTAAATGAGCTCAAATTCCATCCAAAACATTGACAAGGATAATTAATATAAAAAATGGACCTCCTATCATTTCAGAATTACATTACAAAGATAACACTTTCTACAAAAACTCGGACATTAACTCCTTTTATGAAATATATAATAATATCTACAATGCACATAAGTAAGTTCATCTGGAACTATATGACAAGTTCCTAGAAGATCTCAAATCCCCCCACTTAACTGAGGATCAAAACAATCTAATTAGGTAGTTCCCTCAAGTTGGAAAAAATCAAACTAGCAATAAATAAATTAAAAAGTAACAAAGGCCCGGGTCCAGATGGTTTTACGGTGGAGTTTTACCAAAAATTCACTCCACAATTATTTGAAATTTTACTCAAAATATACAACTTTATTATAATATATGGAATCACTGGCCTCTATTTAAATAATTCAAAAACAATTCTGATACCAAAACCACAATTTGATAAAATAACCCGCATAACTATAGACCTATAGCACTCATCAACATAGACATTAAAATACTAACCTCGATATTAGCTAATAGATTGAAAAAAGTGATCACCACCATAATATTCCTGGAACAACTAGGTTTTATGCAGCAAAGACAGATTTGTGACAACACCCTTACCCTTGATGCATCAATAAATCTATCAGTGAAGGATAAACTCCCTAGATACTCCTTAACTGAAGGATAAACTCCCTCGATACTCTTTAATTGTAGATGCTAGTAAAACCTTTGATAATGTTGAACTGAACTTCCAATTTAGAACCATGCCATAATTTAACATTCCACAATCCTTTATTAATATTATTAAAATAATTTATCAGAATGCTTCCACAATGCTAATCTTCAAGAAATCTTTATCAAAACCCATCAAAATCTCAAACGGAATGAGACAAGGTTGTCCTCTCGCTCCATACCTTTTTAATTTCTAACTAGAACCTCTCCTACTGCTTATTACACAAAAACATACCATCATATTCCCATATTAAATAACATCAAACTAAAATATACAGCCTTTGCAGATTACCTAAATATCTACTTCAAACTACCCAATATGGACCTACATAAAATCTTAAACTCACTTGATTACTTCTTTATCATTGCTAACTACCAAATAAATACATCAAAATCATTCATCTTCCTAATTAACTCCTGTAATCATAAAGAATCATACTTTCTCATCACAAAATTTTCAATTACTTACAACCTTAAAGGAAAACTCCACCCTCTCATACAGTTTAACTCAATTGTTAGGTTTCTTTTCTCCCTACAATATGGGTCCAGCATTGTCTATGTACCAGAAACCTGCTTACAGTTTTTAAAACATTTATTTCCTTGCATTGGAGTCAAAGGAAGGGAAAGCCCACCTATTATTCTTTTAAACTCAACTTCTCACATACTTTGCAGATAAATTTGTTTCCACCTGCATGGCGTATCATACACATAGTTAAATCTGTAGTTTACCCTGTCAGGTACTGCTGTCAATCTTAGATGGGTAATTAATCCTGCTAATGTAAGGAACATAGCAGCTGATATAAAAAAAGACAGAAAGCTGTGTAATTGTTTTCACTGTTTTTCTTGCAGAGAGGAGGAGAACTTAACACTTTCCTTTCATAGCAAAACAAAGCAATTAGATCAGCCAGGGGTTTAAAGACAATGGTCAACTCTTCTGACAAAATACATAAGCATCAACACAGTATTAAAATTCTAAGCTTTAAATGTTATTTATAATAGTTTTTGTTAAGATAAGTTAAGAGTAGTAGCAAAGATTTCTGTGACATTTAGAGAAAAGTCAGTAAATATTTTTTTCTTGTAAAGTATAAATGCATTTACCATTTTCAACCCCCCCCACACACACACACGCACACACACACAGGCCAAAACTGCAAAAAGAGAGTCAGTTGGCAACCCTATCAGCTATGTGACTGATACTGTTCAAAAAAAAGGTATTTTATGCTTTGTGTGACATCCTTCCAGAGGGGGGGTACATATATGGTACATGCAGAGCCATTGTAAGAGATTCCCGCTGACTTTGAGTAAGTCCTTGCATTGTCAGAAAGCAACCATAATATACAGCTGAATTTACTTTAACATACATTTACTATGTACCCTTGCATTAAGAACACTAAGAAAAGGAAATCAGAAGTACTTAACTAAGTTTAAATGCAAACACACACACACACACACACACACACACACACACACACACACACACACACACACACACTTTTGTACACATGTACTTTATATACATACACATATACAGAAACACACCCACACTATATATGTGTGTTTGTGTGCGCAATATGTGTGTATACAATGAATTATTTATAGTATAATTAAGCATTATTAATGTATACTTTCTAGTAAATGTTGCTCAATAATTTACTATGTGGTCCACATGCAATCTTGGTCAATGTCTTTCTGTCAGTATTTTTTTATTTGTATTGATAAGTGCATTTAATAATTGTTATTATCTTTGTCAGTGTACCTTATGTTGTGGCTAAAAAGGGTCCCGGGACAAGTTTACTTTCCTGATTACCAAAGTATAAATAAATATGAAATAGAAAAAAGGAGGGGTTGAACATGACACAAATAATTGAGGAACTAGTAAAGCACATTTTAAGTCTGCATCATTCATGAGAGAGAAAAATCATCACATTGAAGGCATTGGGAAGTAGCAGACAGAATAAGTTTAGAGTCCTACTGCTTGTCACTTATAAAAGTACAGCAAGGATTATTTTACTGCAGTGAGAGTTTTCACACCTCAGCATGAGAGTATGGGGGAGGGTTTATTAAGTTTGTTAGGACTACAAAAGACTCCTCTTACAAAGAACTGTTTTTATCTGCTTTCTTTTGCTGCAAGTAGCTAACAGTTATTTATAGCACAAAACAGCCTCTGGCAGACAGATAAATGGGGCTCAGTCAGGTAAACAGAGAAGCAGCTCTTTTACAGAAGGTGTGTTTAGATGACAGTGCTTCACAGTCCTGCCATTATGTTTTAATGGCATGAGAAAACAGCACCACTTCCTTATGTCTGGCATGAGTCATATAAAGAGGACTTGAAATGTATTCTGGGAAGAAGGAAGGAAAGCAAGAAAATAAGATCAAGTTACCAAGGCAGGCCCCATCATCTGCCATTTTGAGAGAAACACATTAAAATTGTAAAAGAAGCACTTGGAGTGATTCTGAAGCATTAAAATAGCTCAAAAACAAAGATACAATGAAAAAATATGTTTTTGAGTTCTAAGGTGGAGTTTTCCTTTAAATATTTGGGTATAAACTTTGCCCATACCCTTAAGGAATTACAGAAAATCAACCTTCATAAAACATGGGAACAGATTAAGTTGGACATTGATAGATGGAAGAATATAAAGATATCACCCTATCTAAAGCAGCAATTATTAATATGATTATTCTCCCTAGGATTCTTTTCCAGTTAAATTCCATTAATCTAAAAATTCTGAAAAATTTCTTCCAAAAAATTGAAACCGCCTTATCATTCATATGGTTCCCAAAGACAACTCAAATACGCTATGGAAAATTAATATTCCCTAAAGACAAGGGAGGGCTGAGT
Source organism: Protopterus annectens (assembly GCF_019279795.1). NCBI lineage: Eukaryota > Metazoa > Chordata > Ceratodontiformes > Protopteridae > Protopterus > Protopterus annectens. The sequence goes on from NC_056751.1 coordinate 662,110,083, forward strand.
CGTCCAGACTTTAAATTATATCACTTAATTATTAATGCCAGCCATCTGATTAAATTTTCCAGTTATGACAAAGACTGTCTTTCATGGACCCCTATTTGGGTTAAACTATGGTTCAATCATATAATCTCTATACACATAAATCCTAAAGCTTTGCTTATATACACCCTAATAATAGGCTCATATCCAAGTTACACCCTTTGATTAAAAATAAAATCTCTTCCTTTTGTAACTTATTAACACCTTTGCAACTCGATAAAGCACTAGAACTCCTACAACCCATACATTTGAACCCCAATATGATAATGAATAACAAAATGATTGACCTTAGCAATTTTCCACAAATTAAAAATATTACAATTTGGCAATTAATACCCACGGGTAATCTCACTATGGACCAACTAAGGAAAACTTTGGCTACAACAAGGAAAAGTGACCCTCTACTTAACCAGCTTAGATCACAAATTAAAATGAAATTCTCAAACACGAATATTGGGGAACAAGAGATAAAAGCAACCCAAACAATCACAAATACCCTATCCTCTTAATCTAAAATGATCTCCCAAGTATATAGGCTAATATCACAAATTAAATATCAATCTTCAGTTCTTTATTCCAATTATTGACAATAACTCAGTTGATCAAAAATATGAAGCAATACAGAACTCTTTGAAATTAATCCCATTTAAGAATTTAATATATACCCACTTCAAGATAAATAATAACTCTTACCATACGCCTGCTCTCCTAAATCATTTCAGTTGCAAGTATTTTCAAACCTGCTCTTTTTGCCCGGATACTAATGCTGATATATTTCATATTTTCTGGAGATGTAAGACAGTTTATAAGCTATGGTGCTCTCTCAGAATAAAACTCGAAAAGATGGGTTATGAAAAGACCACATTTTCATGGAGAACTACAATTCTACACATAACCCCTAAATCTCTCAAAGGGCTATGCAAACATGTTTTAATTAAAGTATGTGCCTTGCTCAAATATTTCACAGCTAAAAACTGGCTTAATAAATAAAACATCTCCTGGGAAAATTTTACCGACATGGCTATAAAATATATCCCCTCACATAAACTGCTATCAAAAAATTATGCAAAAAGAGATTACTTTGTGAGGTACTGGAACAACTTACTAGACTTCATTCTGACAAATAACTAAATGTCCTTCCTTTTATAGACCTAACTCTATAAAGACCGTAGCCAGCTTCTCATACACCCATTCTGATCTATTATAAAATATATAACTACAGAACATCAGAAGATTACCGAAACATAGTCCTTGTGGCATCCATGCTGTAAATAGTGTAAATAGTTCATTGTACACCTATATATCTACTGACATAAAGATCCCCCAATTACAATATCATTGCTTCACTCTGTCTTATTCATTAACTTCATCTCACTGTTTCAGCAGTACATGTAAGAGGTTAGAGGTACAACTATTATTAATCTTGTTATAGTTTTGTTTTATAGTTATTGCGACTTTTTATCTCACTGTTTCAGAAATACATGTTAAGGTGTTAGGGGTACAATTGTTATCAATCCAGTTACTGTTTTGTTTTATAGTTATTGTGATTTGTAATGTCACCTGTTCTATTCCATATGAAATTTACATCTATTAATGTTTGTGTTTTATATAAAGCAAAATATCCTAATAGAAATTATATTGAAAAAAAATCTTGTTAGCACTTTCTGTGTAAAACCCACACAATTCTGGGACCCCTCATCTTCACTCCAAATACAAACAGTTTACCTACCTTTTTAAAAAGACAAAGTTATATTTTGCTTATCAGTCTTATATTCCTTCTATTTTCCCAGCATTCTATTCATACTGCTCAACTGTCTAGATTCTCACAGAATGTCCAGATTTTTGGCTCATATTTTTGGTCTGTTCCTCATAAAAATTTGTGGTTTTCTGACAAATCACTGGGATGATTTGAGAATTGAAGTAACTAAATAATGATATACCTTTGAGTTTTAGACTTTAAATCCTTCAGATGTTAAAGAAATTCTGCTACTCTAGCAACTTTCTAAGGTTATAAAAGCAATATTTAAAATATATCCCTATTCTTGGGCCTTTGTCTCCCCATTTTGTCGGGCTTTGTCCAGATTTCTTGCACTAAGAGGTTGAGAAGTATGATTCCATTTGCCATTGCCAACACCTGTCTCAACTGAAGAGGTGACCTTCGTGGTCTGCTGGCCATCCAAGGTTTTCCCCATGACTGAAGTAATTTACCAAATAGGTTAAAGCCAAAGTGGATAAGCTCAGGAGAAGTGAATAAATCACATCTGAGCATGACACCAAAGCAAGTGACTGTTTATGTCCTTATTTTTGGAAAATTATGTGTGTTTAAAACATTGAACCATTTAATTTAAATTCTTTGCAGTCGGAAAGGTCATGGCTTTGTTTCTGAGGTGCTATAGTTTTATAATCCTCTTTCTGTTGTACTGCACATGTCTCAAAGATGCACATGGCAATGTGGTGACAATTTTCTACTGGATTTTACTAAAGTACCAGCCTTACAAGACCTAGGATAAGTACATTTTATGTTCTTACTGAGTTTACTGTAAAAGCTCTGCACCTTTTTTGTGATTATTAGTAATATATCTAAGATTTGCTGCTGATTTAACTGTAGTAACATTGGAGAAAGAAATAATCCATTTCTAGGCCTCTGTTTACTGTGATTACTGTTGAACCTTGGCGAGTGTTACTTTGCTATTGGCCAGTGTGCTCGCTTGAAAATTTTCAGACATTTTATGCTTCTCTGTGTTGCTTCTTCATGATGCACTGAATTTGACTAAAATGTCAGCCCAAAAACTTCTGGGATAAGTGCATTTTGTGTTCTTACTAGGATGATTCTTATAGCCGCACACATTTTTGCTGATTATTAGCTATGAGTGAAACAGAGTACTGGTTTGCCTGTAATGAGAGTCAAGAAAGAACTGAGTCTTTTCTAAGCCTGTGATCACTGTAGAACCCTTAAGAGTGTCACATTGCTGTTGGCCAGTGGGCTTGTTTGAAATTTTCAGCTTTTTCAGCTTTTCCGCTCTGTTATAAATGGCCTGATTGTGTGGCACTGTTCATCATGCAGCTGCTTTAACCATCCACTGTATAGATGCAGATATTTTGAGCCACATTTTTCTGTATACTACCTAACCTCCCCAAATCACTACCAATTAGCATGATGAGCAGAATCTGTAGTACAGATAGCTGCTTGCTGTTGTGCAATGAAATGCACTATGCACAAGTGGCCTGTATAGTAGCCCATAGCTGCTCTACTTTACCCAAATCAGATTACAATTGCTCCACATTTCCCTTAACTGTTAATGGTTTCTCTGCATAGTGTATCTTCAATAGTCACATATCACAAGCAGTTATTTCCTCCACAGTAAAGTCCAATGTTTACCTCATTTAATTTTAATATTGCCCTCTTTGTCTTATTACTAATGTTCCAAAGCCCTGAAGTAAAATAGAAGGTCAGTCTGCGGGTCTTCCCTCTTTTGTCAGCCTCATAGCACTGGGTATCCTCAGGCAGAGTAGCAACTGCCTGATATTTATGCAAAGTGAGCTTTTGCTTAGTGCAATACATTCTGTTTGTGAGATATGTAAGTATTTAGCTAACATGGATGCCATACTCTCACAAAAAGATGCAAAGTATGAGCAGCTTACTCTCTGACAACACTCTCCACCAAACAACACCAAAATGTTTTACATTGAGGCTGTAAAATGTCCTTGCCAAAGACTAAATCTCAGTGAAGACTAACACCACTTCATCTTCTTGTATGCTTCAAAGTACTCACCATGATTTAAATAATCTCAGATTCAGTACACTAGACCACTCTATATATAAAAACATTTTAGTGATCATTGACTCAGTAGTCATACATATTAATTTTCTTCTCACTAAGCTTTACAAAGATAGGGTGACAGTGAATTGCTTCTGATTCCAGGATCTCTAGTATCGCAAGGACACTTAAGGGCCTTTCAGTTTGAAAACAACTATGAGATGGTGGTGGTCCATGTGGATGTGAATGACATGGCCTACAAACTCTGATGGATATGTAGAGACACATATCAGAAATTTATATGTATTTCACAAATGCAGGCAAGGCTCTGGTTCTGAGAGGAATCCATCCTTCTGCATGAACAGTGCCCAGCTATAAAGAAAAGATAATTGGCTTCAGTAATTGGCTAAATAGTTGGTGTCATTCTAGGGGGGTTCCATTATGTGTCAGCATGGAAGGAGATGCTCTATATCCCTGCTTCCTTTACCAAGGATGGTCTATATCTCTCACTCCAAGGCTTCCACATACTGGCTAAAGCCTATACTGTCCCCGTGGTGCCTTTTTTGGCAAAGTTCATCTAATGTACATTATACCATAACTACCACATCAAATCATAACAGGATCACATTAAAGTAATCCTGCTGAATACCAGAATTCTCAACAAAATGCCTGACCTTGAAGCTGTCCTGCATTTGGAATGAATCCAAATCTGTGTATTTATAGATGCTTGGTTTAAGTGTTCAGAACATACCTCAGTTTTTCACTTACCATACTTTCAGACCCAATGCCAATTGTGGTTCCATCTCCATATTTGTTATGGACAATATCATCTTTAGGTAGATCCAGAGGGACCCACAAACAGGACTTACTGAGCTCCAAATCACACTAAATAAATATCAGTTTATGTTGTGATAAAGGATACCATCTATGTCCCATAAAATGAATGCAGAGTCTCTACATGTAATTGATGAGCTCCACATAAACAAAAACTCCATCACACTGGGAGACCTTAACTATCCATCAATAAACTGGACACCCTACATAGGATATACCCAAAAGTTCTTAGATTTCTTAAGCAAAAGCTCCCTGGAACAGATTGTTAACAACCCTGCTACAGGGACAAATATACTTGACCTGGTCCTTACAAACAGAGTCTTCATGTACTAAAATACTTCCTTCATAGGACCTGATAATAGACCTGTCTGTTTAATACATTGTATCAGGTACCCCAGTATAGGCCTTCATTACACTATTTAACCTGAGTTTAGCCACTGTCATTACCCCAAAGTTTGGTGCACACCTATTGTGATATCAGTCCACAAAGTGGCCCCACCACTGACCCAGGGAATTACAGGCCCATCAACCTGATGAGTCATATGCAAAGCCATGGAGCATATTATAAATGATCGATTAACTATCACTTTAAAAATCTCATCAGGTAAGACCTGCAGCAGTTTGGCATTGTTAAGGCTATATCCTGTTTAATAAATATAGTTAACTTCTGTGAAAGAATAACACGCGCTATTGACAGTGGCCATGCTGTATACATGGTACACCTCTACCTAGCCAAGACCTTTGAAACAATACTTCATGCTAGTATAGTTAGTAAGTTAATTGCATTACACATAGATCCCTATGTGGCAAGTTGGATAACAAGCTGATTAAAGGACAGAACACATACAATGCAAGTTGCAGGTGCCTCGAAGAGTATGAAGATGATCAATGCTGAAACACCTTTTAGTTGGCATTTACTATTTCATCCTATAGACAATAATTTAAGACCTCTGGATAGTCAAGTTTGCAGATAACTGCAAACTGTCAAGTCACTCTCTGAAACCAAAGCACTTCAAGGACTTACACTTGTCAACATCTGGTATGCTAAAAATGGGCTTAAATTAAATGCTGAAAAGTGTGACATAGTAGCATTTGGTAAATCATTCTTCCCCCCGGCATACAACATAGACAATACCCCACTTAAACAGAAAATAGACCTTCATACCTGGGTTAATAACTCCTTCTTCTTTAGTCATGATGTAACAGCAACAATCAAGAAGTCCTTTCGCTTAATGCAGTTGGTCATCAAGGATATATCTTTGATATCCAAATAGGTCATTATGAGAGAAAAAGTGGCAATCACGGCTGGATATTGAGACAGTTTGTGGTTCAATGCATATCTTACCCTGCTATGATTTGATCACAGTTGAGAGGTCAGTGAAATGGCTTGACAGGTGAAGTGTCACCCAATATATTGTTTTTTGATAAAATATTTGTAAAATGATTGCTGCTGCAGTTTACAAATGTATGCATTCATGTGTTTGGATGAGGATATTTTCAGTAAATCTAAGAGAAGCATTTTCCATCATAATCAGATGTCTGACATGTACCCATTAACTTGTTTTCTTGGGGGGGGGGGGCATCTGGGCAGAATGTTTGTGAAACTAACTGATCAACAGCACAGTGCAGCCAGGAGCATTGCTGCATCTCAGTGCTTGGTTCTCTGGCTGAGTGCTTCACCAGTCCTTTTTTTTCCTGCTTGAGTGCTTGGCCAGTGTTTGTTTCTCTTTTTGAGTGCTTGGCCATTGTTTAGTTCTTTGGTGGAATGCTTGGCCAGTGCTTGGTTCTATGGTGGAATGCTTTGCCAGTGCTTGATATTCTGGTGCAATGCTTGGCCAGTGCTTGGTTTTCTGGTCGAATGCTTGGACAGTGCTTGGTACTCTGGTTGAGTGCTTGACTGTGAATCCTTCTGTGAGAAGTTTGTGTGCTCTTCTTGTTTTTGAGTGGGTTATACCCACCTACTTTGGTTTTCCATAACATTCCAAATACCTGCCATAGGTGAATCTGCATTTCTACAATTTGCCTGTAGGCATCTGTGGTTAACTGCTGGGTAGCACAGTGTCTCCTCACAAAAACAGGTTCTCTGGTTCATTTCTTGTCAGTGGTGCCTTCATTGCAGAATCTGCATGATCTCATTGTGTTTGTGTATGTTGTCTCCAAGTACTCAAGTTTCTTACAACATCTTAAAGACAAATGGCAGATGGACTATCATCTCTGAGTTGTCCATGGGCAGTGTGTGAGATGTAGAAGAAATGCCTAGTCATCTGCTGCCTTGCATTATGTGTCTAGCAAATTTTTTTGTTGGCATTGGCTGCTCCAGGTGTTGACATAGGAGTCAGATGTGAGTGGAAAGCACTTGATAGATGAATGGAAGCATGCAGTATGGGTGAGTGTTTATGAGTGTATGCATCTTGTGATAGACCTGTCTTGTTAGGGGCAGTATGTGTATGTGTGCATATATGTATTAAGAAATCATTATTGCACCTTGTGATAGACATGGTTTGTCAAAAGTGGTGTTAATATGCATGTGTTAAAATATCACTACTTTTACATGTGATCATGGGCACAGACACTATTGGTGGCACATGCACATTTCTGGGTAGCAGTAAACAAAAAAGCATGAAAGGTATCACAGAATATCTAGACCCTCAGAGTTTCTGAGAGGGGGGGCTGCCCTGGGGGATTTCTGCACTAGTAGGGAATTCTCATGCTGAACCTCTGTCCTGGGTCCCAACTAGTGTAAAACTAGATATGCTCAAAAATATACTGACTGTCCCTATTGCTTCTGTTGGTACTATGATCTATGTGGTCATTGTTTTTTCTTTACTCTTAATTAAATGTCAGATGTATAAGGGTGATATAACTTGTATGTGGGCTTAGGATAATGGGATCAAATAAATACATTTTCTTGCAATCAAACCTCAAAATGTTTGTATAGAAGGTTGCTATAGTTTGACTAGATGCTGTGCATTCTCTGGTTGCAACATGTTGGAATTCATTACTGAGATTATTATTTTTCCACTTCATGATATACTATCACACATGTGAGGATATTAGGTATTGGTATATGTGCTAACATGACTGGCTGAAGTTTTGCAAATACGTGCAAATAACTAAATTACCTTGTGTTATATATGCAAGCATGACTAGCTATAATTTTGCAAATAAGTTTATGTTTTTCGATTATTACTTTAATTTATATGAGGTTTGAATCAAACAGTGTTCTTCTGGCTGACCAAATAGACATGTTTTTAAAAAGAATTCTAAATCTATGTTATGCTAGTCAGCTGACCTAAGTGTGATGTCATTATGTGCCAGAGATGAAAGGAATAGAATATCCACAGCAACTGTTTTGTTTGTCTGATATAAGAGAGTACTTTTAAAACAATTCTGCTATAAAAACAGGTTCTGAGTCAGGTAATATTTCAGTTTAGTTCAGCAGTAGCAGTAGTTGTAGTAGTGGTCAGTTGTTTTCCAGATCAGTAGTTATCACTCAGAGTTTTCCAGAGCTGTTCAGCAGATATAGTAGGAGTTGCTATTCCAGTTGCTGAGGACCTGACAACAGCCTGAAGAATGAACATATATTCTTATTTTGCCTTGCAAAAGCAAGAGTATCATCTTGCTTGCTGAGTTAATTAGATTACACAGGGACAGTTCATCTTTAGACAGTTATGGAACTATACTTAGAGTTTTTTCTACAATCAGTGTGAAACCTATCCTACAGTGTTATTTTTATAGTTCCTGTGTGTGAAACACTGTGGTTTATTGGAATCAGCTATTCAGTGTGTATATATGTCTTAAATCATTTTATTTATTAAATATTTTATTACCTTTTATTGTGGCTGGTTATTTAGAAAGTACTTTTAGTAACCTGAGAGTGTTTATGTGTATTGTGATAATACCATGTCCACTCCAAAAAGCCTTACTCTTGTATTACATGCTATCCTTTATATCAATATTTATTTTACCAAATATAATTGAATACCCCTTTTGAAGCGTATTGTGCTATTTGACTGGTGGTAACCCAAACCTTGTTATTTGGGGAAAGAGGACATAGCAGGTAAATCTGTGCCAGTTTTTTCCAAGAGTGCTTGTACACATGAATATCAAATATTTAATAGTGTGTGTGTCAAATACCTAGAACTGGGACACACTGCTCTGCAGTGTTTAGTGTGTAGACTCATTTGGGAACCTGGTGTGAAGCATATAGTCCATTCCCAGGTTTGGAGCCTCTTCCCATTGTACGCTTAGGAGCAATTGTGTATTTCTATCTCTGCTTTCAGTGATGCTCCCTTACTAGAGACAATGGTGAGGATTGTGGCTCCTTAGTCATTGTCCAGATTTAAGTGGGTTTGTCACATTATTTGGTGGCACAAGTGTGATTTTAATTGAGCTTTAGTAGCCTGTGGGTAGTTGTCACTGAGGTGTGCACTCTCAACAGCCAAAAGATAAACATAGAGTTTCATTTCACATCAGTTCTAATTATTTTTTAGTCAGATTAGTTAGGGACAGCAGGCAAAGATGTCAGCAAAGGATTATAGCAAAATGTAAAACACAAAAATTCCACCAGCAAACAAACTACACTAGTAGCCAGAAATCAAAACTAAGTGCAGAGAAAAGCACCAGTGTGGAACACAGCAGTCACAGTTCAAAATATCCAAGTTTAATGCATATACAAACTGGTAAGTGCTTTCGCTATGGAATTATAGCTTCTTCAGACCCAGATTGTATATGCATTAAACTTGGATTTATTTTACCCGCTGCCTGTTTTTTGCTGCCTACTTTACCTTTGGATATTTTAAATTGTGAATGCTGTGTTTCCACACTTGGATCTATTTCACCTGCTGCCTGCTGTTTGCTGCCTATTTTACCTGTGGATATTTTGAACTGTGACTGCTGTGTTTCCATACTGGTGATTTTCTCTGCACATAGAGGATTAAAGCAGGCTGACCAGGAACCAGTTGGCCCAGGTGTGCAAAGCCAAAGGACTGGTGCATGCCAACCTGACTAAGGAAGCAATGATCTCAGCCTTAGTTGGAGCCACAGGGCAGACCAACAGCTCAAAGGATATCAAAACTGGCATTAGGGATAAGCAGCCTTCTGAAACAAGACAGTGTAGTGTACCTTTCTTTTCTTCTGAGGAGTTAAGGATACTCAAGCTGGAGGCAGAAGACAGGGAGAGACAGAAAAGCATCATCAGTACAAATTACAGTGTTTGGAGACTGAGGAGAGACAGTATCAGTACGAACTGCGGCTGCTGGAGATGGACGCTGAAGAAAATGAGAAGCAGAAACAGCATGAAAAGTACCCTTTGACAGGGTCATCAAGGTAATGCAGAAGGGAATGACCAAACCGCCAAAAGCCATAAAGGTCAGTAAACTATTTCCTACTACAGGGAGGGGATGACTGATAATTTTATTTATATATTTGTGGGGGTATGTAACAATATAATGTTGATCAAGGGCTCTGGTTATGGTTCCTGACCCCCTTACTCCATGGTAGAGCTATTAATGCAATTGCTAAACTGTGTGATATTGATTGTTTGAATTATGATCGTGTAAAATCATGTTCACTTGATCACTCTAAATTAACTGCTGAAATGTATAGAAAAAAGTTTTGTGAACATAGACACAAAGCAGATGAAAGTGTGTGCGATTACATTGCTGATTTAAGTACTTACTTTTATAGGTGGGTGAGAGGGTGTTAAGTCAATACTTTTGAGGGACTGGCAGACCTTTTGGTTAGAGAACAAGTTCTCAGCATTTTGCCTGAGGACATGAGGATTTGGTTGGCAGATCGAGAGTGTAACTCTGCAAAGGAGTTGGGGTGAAAAGGGGATCTCTACTTGGCAAATAGGACACCAATACATAAGAAAGGGATACACAGTGCTCCACATGGACGTAAGGGAAATCATAGGGGGCAGTCTAAACCACTCCAACAGAGTTCACCAGTAAAAGGGGAAGCCACTAGTTCAAGCACACAGTCAGGATCAGGGATTAGATGTTTCAAATGTAATAAGAGGGGCCATGTAGCATACAAATGTCCATTGAGGCAAGGTGAAAAACAAAAGGTCAGGGAGCCAGCAAGTGGGAATGACAGAATGCCAGTGATAAGTCATCTGGAAACAACAGAGGTGCCAAATTATCACCAAAATTTGTATACAGTCTTAGTAGATGGAAGACAGACCACTGCTAAAAGAGACACAGCTTCTGATATAACCATTGTGAGGCCTGCAGTGGTTAAGGAGGAGCAGTACTTGCTTGGACAGTCCACATCAGTCAGAACTTTGGGTGGGACTCCATTCCAAATACCTTTAGCCAGGGTTAGTCTTGACTGGGAGGGTGGAAAAGGGAATAAGCAGATAAGTGTGTTTGAGGATATCCCTGCAGATGTGCAGATGTCTTAATAGGGAATAATTTTGATAGTGTAGTACCTTGTGTGCATGCAGTGACACACAGTCAAGCTTGGATACAGACACGTAGGTCTGGCAGCCTGGGGGAGACCCAGAAATATCCTATGTCTGAAGCTGGGGCTGGTGATGTGATTACTTCAGGGAGGTAGCTACCATGTAGCAATGAACCTGAAGGTGAACCACAGCTCCTGGTAGGTACAGCTGTTCCTGTGAACATGGTGACTGCAAGGACACAGGTGAGTGGTTGTATCCAGGCTGACAGTGAGGCACCACTGACGGAGGATACTGGGCTTCCTGTGGAAGGGGAGTTAGGTAGGTTCACAAAAGTAGAGTTGAGACAGGCTCAACTTACAGACCCTGCATTATGAGGCTTGAGAGAGGTAGCTAAGGAGGCACCTGATCTGGAACAAAGTGTTACGGTACAGAAAGTGGACCCTTGAGGGAGGGATAGAGGGTGAGGTAATACAGCAGTTGGTTGTGCCCAGAGCCTACTATCTGCACTTCTAGCCATAGCCCATAACATTCAATTTGCAGGCCATATGAGGATAAAGAATACTAAGAGATGCATTATGCAAACCTTTTATTCAACAGGGATTGCAAAGGATGTAAAGGGATACTGCAGGACTTGTGAGCAGTGCCAAATGGTAGGCAAGGCAGGAGACAAGATAAAGGCTCTTTTAATGCCTTTGCATGTGACTGAAGAGCTATTTTAGGGTGTAGCCATGGATATTATAGGACCTTTGAGTATTCCAAGTTCTACAGGAAAACAGGAAAGAAGAATATCCTGGTGCTGGTGGATTATGCTACCAGATACCCTGATGTGGTGGCTGTGACCTCTATTGAGGCAGAGAAGGTGCCAAATGCCTTGTTAGAAATTTTCAGCAAGGTAGGTTTTCTGAAGGAGATACTGACTGACCGAGGTGCCAACTTTATGTCAGACCTGCCATCTTGTCTGTTGAAGTGTTGTGCAGTGAAGCATCTAAATACTACCCCGACTATCCCCTGATTAATGATCTAGTAGAGGAGTTAAAATCTACATTAAAGACTATGCTATGGGCATTTGCAGACCAGTTTAAAAGGGAGTGTGACAAATATTTGTCCCATTTATTATTTGCCTACAGCGAGGTACCTCAGGAATCTACAAGCCTTTCACCCTTTGAGTTGCTGTATGGGCATATGGTGAGAGGGCCTTTAGATTTGATTTTTGATGAGTGGGAGGGTAACCGTGAATCCAACAAACAGTCTGTTGTAACATATATCCTGAACTTCAGGCAAGGCTTAGGGAGCTTATGGGTTTGACCTAGAAGAAAAAAATGTTTGGCATGACAGGAATGCTTGAGTCTTAGACTATACTGTAGGGGAACAGGTTATGCTGCTCATTCCTGTCAGACAGAATAAGCTGCAGGCAGCTTGGGATGGGCTCTTCAAAGTGGTAAGGAAAGTTGATGATGTTAACTACATGGTAAACTTAGTAGGTAGGAAGCAGGAACATAAGTTGTACCATGTTAACATGATGAAACCTTATCACGACAGGGAGACCCTAGTGCTGAGTATTCACGGTGGATGGCAGGAAGAGTCTGAGGGGGATCTGCTGAATGATCTCAGTGAGGCTCAGACTGACACTGCTGTGGGAGAGGTAGTAATACCTCAGAGGCTATCTTCTATTTAGGTTAAAAAAATATGAGCGGTGTTACAGGAATTTGGGGGCATGTTCACCAGAAAACCTGGGTGTGCTCATTTAGTGCAGCACCATATGGATACAAGACCCCAAAAGTCTATCAAGCAAGCTCCTTATAGGGTGCCTTAGTGAGTCAAACAGACTTTGAAAGAGGAGAGAGCTGGGGATAATCCAGGAGTCCAGTAGTCTTTGGGGTTCCCTAGTAGTGTTGGTACTGAAGAAAGATGGTAGTGTAAAATTCTGCATAGACTACAGAAAGTTAAACAGTTATACAGAGTCATGCATACCCCATGCCTAGAACAGATGAAGCTTTAGAACAGCTAGGTAGGGCCAAGTATCTGACCAATTGTGATCTGACCAAAGAATACCGGCAGGTGTCCTTGATTCCCATTGCTAGGGAGAGGTCAGATTTTTAACACATTTTGGATTATATGAGTTTACAAGGATGTCCTTTGGGATGAAGAATGCCCCAACAACCTTCCAGAGGTTAATAGATCATATATTAGTAGGAGCAGGAGATTATGCTCTAATTTATTTGGATAATACTGTCATTTACAGGCATTCCTGGCAAGAGCACCTTCAACATGTCAGGGAGATCTGAGGTAGATTAAAAAGGGCAAGGTTGACCATTAAGCCTAGTAAGTGTCAGGTGGGTATGACAGAGGTCTCCTACCTAGAACATAAAGTGGGGACTGGTAAGATTAGGCCAGAACCTGCCAAGGTGGAAGCTATTCAGGTGTGGCCTGTTCCTGTTACCAAAAAGCAGGTGAGAGCTTTCCTAGGGACAGTATGGTACTTTAGGAAATTTGTGCCCAACTATAGTACAATAGCTGCACCCCATACTGATCTAACAAAGAAAAACAATCCATATAAAGTAGTGTGGACCATAGATTCTGAGCAGGCATTCCAGAAGCTTAAAGAGGCTTTGGGAGGAACCCCTGTGTTAGCCAATCAAGATTACAGCAATGAATTTGTTGTACAGGCGGATGCTTTATATTATGGAATGGGGGCTGTACTCAGCCAAGTTTCTTCAGAGGGAGAAGAGCATCCCTTTGTATAGCTTAGCCACAGGCTGCAACCCAGGAATGTTATGTAGCCGTGGAAAAAGAATGCCTAGCCATATGGGCATTGCAAAACTTCAGCCTTACCTATATGGGAGAAAATTCACTGTGGTTACAGACCATAACCCTTTAATATGGCCAAACAGAGTCAGTAATCAAAATGCCAAGTTACTGAGGTGGAGCATAGGGTTAAAAGCACATGACATGATTGTACAACACCATAATGGGATCAATAATGCTAATGCAGATAGACTGTCAGGAAGGGGTATGGGCTGATACATTTTCAGTAAGCCCCATTTTTTCAAGATACCATTTTCTAGGGTCACTTGAAAATCTAGCTCAAGTCTTCAAAGGGAGGTAGAAATATGAGGATATTAGATATTATCTGTGCTAGCATGACTGACTGAAGTTGTGTAAATACTTGTAAATAGTTATAAATGACCATGTGTTATGTATGTCAGAATGACTAACTATAATTTTGTAAATAAGTTCATGTTGTTCAATTATTACTTAGATGTAAGATATTTGAATTAAACAGTGTTCTTTTGGCTGACAGAATGTACACATTTTTTAAAAAGAATTCTGAATGTAGGTTATGCCAATCAGCTGGCTTAGATGTGATGTCACCGTGTGCCAGAGCTGAAAAGAACAGAATCTCCACAGTAGCTTTTTTGTTTACTTTCTAGAGTCTGATATGAGAAAGTAGAATTCTCATAACTTTCCATCATTTTCAAACAAATTCTGCTATAAAAGCAGGTTATGAATCAGTTAATGTTTCAGAGTAGCTCAGTAGTAGCAGCAGTTGTAGTAGTGGCCAGTTGTTGTTCAGATCAGTGGTTATCAGAGCTGTTCAGCAGAAATAGGAGTTGCTATTCCAGTTGCTGAGGGCCTGACAAGAGCCTGAAGAGTGGACATATATTCTTATTTGGATTTGCAGAAGTAACAGTATCATCTTGCCTTGCTGATTCATTTAGGTTAGACAGGGACCGTTAATCTTTAGACAGTTAGAGAACTACAGTTAGATAGTTAGAAACCTATCCCACAGTGTTATTTTCATAATTCCTGTGTGGAAAACGGTGATTTATTGAAATCAGTTATTCAGTGTATATATGTTTTAAATAATTTTATCTATTAAATATTTTACTACCCTATATTGTGGATAGTTATTTAGAAAGTACTTTTAGTAACTCGAATTTGCGTATGCTTATTTTGGTAACACCAGTGCCACTCCGAAAAGCCTTACTGCTTGGATTACATGCTACCCTTCATATCAATATTTATTTTACCGAATATAATTGAAGAACTCTTTTCAAGGGTATTTTGGTATCTGACTGGTGGCAATCGTTTACCTTGTAATTATTATTGTAATATTTAAGAGTGAGTATGTCAAATACCTAGAACTGGGACACAGTGCTCTGTAGTGGTTAGTGCGAAGACTCATTTGGGGACATGGAGAGAAGCATATAGTCCAGTCCCAGGTTTGGAGCCTGTTCCCAGTGTACCCTTAGGGGAAATTGTATATTTCTATCACTACATTCAGTGATGCTCCCTTAACAGAGACAGCAGTGAGGATTGAGGCTCCTTAGCTACTGCCCAGGTTTAAGTGGGGTCGTCACACATTTTTTATTGTTGGTTATCTTTTATGGGCAGAGTAAGGAGGCACGTCATACATGTATGTGTGACAGCAGGAAGGAGAAACGTTACTGTAGCCATTTTTCTTTCACTTAGTCTCAGTCTGACATCAGAGGTGTACACATAAGGTGGATGGCTTTTGGGGTGAAGGGTCAGGAGGCATGCTGTGTATAAAAATAGCAACAACTTTTTACTTTTTTTTCAAACTAATATCACAAGGGTACACAGAAGGTGATCAGCTTTTTTTAGGAGGATGGGAGGTGAGTATTATTCCCAGACATGATTTATCTATCCTCACAAACATTTGCCATCTACGTTTATTGGGAATTAGCCTTTTGTCAGCTTTGAATATTACACATTGGACATAACTTATTTTATTCTTTGATAGAAAAAAAGGACTGAATTTATTTCTTTAGCCATGATTTTTGTTCAGGCTGTCATTAGGTAAAAAGTTTGCAGAGGCTCTAAAATTCACCTCAGAGCATCTAGGCAGTAGGAGCAGTAGCATTAGTAGCAGTAGTAGCAGTAATAACAGTAGTACTAGGAATAGTTGCAATAGTAACAATAGCAGTAGTAGTAGTAGCAGCAGTAGTAGTACAGTGAATAGTAACAATAGCAGCAGTAATAACAGTAGCAGTAGTAGTATTAGGAGTAGTAGCAATAGCAGTAGTACTAGTAGTAGTAGCAGCAGTAGTAGTACAGTGAATAGTAACAACAGCAGCAGTAATAACAGTAGCAGTAGTAGTATTAGGAGTAGTAGCAATAGCAGTAGAAGTAGTAGTAGTAGCAGCAGTAGTAGTACAGTGAATAGTAACAATAGCAGCAGTAATAACAGTAGCAGTAGTAGTATTAGGAGTAGTAGCAATAGCAGTAGTACTAGTAGTAGTAGCAGCAGTAGTAGTACAGTGAATAGTAACAACAGCAGCAGTAATAACAGTAGCAGTAGTAGTATTAGGAGTAATAGCAATAGCAGTAGTAGTAGTAGTAGTAGCAGCAGTAGTAGTACAGTGAATAGTAACAATAGCAGCAGTAATAACAGTAGCAGTAGTAGTATTAGGAGTAGTAGCAATAGCAGTAGTACTAGTAGTAGTAGCAGCAGTAGTAGTACAGTGAATAGTAACAACAGCAGCAGTAATAACAGTAGCAGTAGTAGTATTAGGAGTAGTAGCAATAGCAGTAGTAGTAGTAGTAGTAGTAGTAGTAGCAGCAGTAGTAGTACAGTGAATAGTAACAATAGCAGCAGTAATAACAGCAGCAGTAGTAGTATTAGGAGTAGTAGCAGTAGAAGCAGTGGTAGTGTTAGGTGTAGTAGCAATAGTATTAGGAGAAGTAGTAGTAGCAGTATTTGCAGTAGGAGTAGTGGCCATAGCAGTAGTAGTAGTGTCTGAGTCCAAGTACTGTACAAAATTATAAACAGCAAGGTAAAACAAGTAAACAAGTACACATACTATATTAAGTATATAAGTTAAAATTTGCAATCAGTATATTGACGCAGAAGAAAGCAAACCTTGTTTGAATTAGCTTATAACTGATAAGTGTATTTTTAACCCTTGCTTAAAACCAGCTAAAGTAGGAGAATCCTGAAGCCATCTGAGAAGCAAGTTCCATAATAGAGGCTCCTAGCAGCTAAATGATAAAAAAATGATCATTTCAAGTTTTGTACGAGGGACCAGATTGGAGGCCCTGTGTACTAGAGCAAAGTGCATGATAAGGGTTGTACCACTGAAGAAGACTGAATAGATAAGGTGAGCCATTGTCATGGAGAGCTAGGTGTTTCAAAATAAGGATCTTATAGGCAATATCCTACTTAATGGGGAGTAGATGTATAATATGGTTTCAGATGAATATGTAAGATGGATTTGTTAACAAGTTCATAGGTTCATAGGTAGGTACTAGGCTATCGGCCCAAGGGCCTACATAAGCCTAGCCAGCAAGGTTCCATAGCTTACGCCACCCAAGAAAGTTATTTTCCTGTGCTACTGTCCAGCAGATACACAGAAGTGATCCCTGGGGTGTATTTCCTATTTCCCATCCACTCATCAAGACTTTTCTTGAAGAGTGCTAATGAAGAACTTTGCCTGACATAGATGGGTAGCTTGTTCCAGAGTATAGGAAGTCTCTGGGACAGGAATCTATCCCTCCAGCATGTCCTGTTTATTGTGATGACACTGTTTAGGTCCCTAGAGTGTGTAGCTTGGAGGGATTGGGATTTCTTTACGTGTAGAATGACCAACAGCTCTGGGTTTGGCATAGCTTTATATGTTAGGCAGAGATCACCTCAGAGTAGGCAATATGCTATGGAGTAAAGCTGGAGTTTTTTGAGGTGGTCAGTGTAGGGCATTTGTTTGAGGCCAGTAATCCTCTTTGTGAGGTACTTCTGTGGCCTTTCCAGCTGCTGCAGATGTCTTGTGAGGTACATTCAAAAGGGACATTGTACTCTATAATGGGTGTAATGAGTGATGAGTAGAGGGGAACAATGACCTATTTTTTCCTGGATGAGAACCCTTTTATGATGAGGTGTGCCACGTAGAAGGACTTTCTGACTACTGTGGCGATGTGACTATCAAAGGAGAGACTACTGTCCACCTGGGTCCCTAGGTCTCTTATCATGCATTCGGTGTTAAGTAGATTGCTGCCTATGTGGTAGTTCATGGGTACAGAGTTTTTACCAAAGGGGATGACACTGCACTTTTTGGCATTGAGCTTGAGGCCATGGCTCTGACACCAGGCATCTGTCTCAGTTAGGCCCTTCTGTAGGATGTCCACATCATTTGGGGACTTAACTATGGCTCCTAGTTTGCGGTCATCTGCAAACTTCATCAGCCAGAGGCTTTCTGTGCAGGCCTGTACTTCAGAGAAGTAGATACCAAACAGGAGAGGTCCCAGGACGGAACCCTGTGGCACTCCACTTGTCACTGCCTTGAGGTCAGATTTGGAGTCTGCAACTTTTACAGTGTGGGTTCTGTCAGTGAGCCAGTTGGCAACCCATCTTGTGATGTAGGGATTTATACCTAGTTTAGTGAGTTTAGCTATAATTCCAGAATGGGGAATTGTGTCAAAAGCCTTGGTGAGGTCAAGATAGGCTGTGTGAACCACCTTACCCTCATCCACGGCTTTGTTGACTGTCTCAAAGAAGTCGATCAGTTTCAGGAGGCATGACCTGCCTTTCAAAAAGTATGGTATGACCTACTTTTTTGCCATTAAGTTTACATATATATATATATATATATATATATATATATATATATATATATAAATATATGGAAACACTTGATAAGCTCGAAATCCTGAAATATCGAATTGCGAAATTCAAAATCTAGCATTTCAGAGATGTTGAATTAGCGGTTCTGGTGTTGCATTGTGTTCATGGATTCAGGTAAGTGTTTATGTTTTAAGGGTTTTAGGTAGGGACTGTAGTGTGTGTTAGTGTGTTTTGTTACTGTGGTGTGTGTGTGTGTGTGTGTGTGTGTGTGTGTGTGTGTGTGTGTGTGTGTGTGTGTGTGTGTGTGTGTGTGTGTGAGGGGGATGTAGCTTTTCTGGTGGTGTTTCGTGTGTTTGTGTATGTAGTGCGACCTTTGAGTTAGTATATTTAAGTAGGGGGGTGGGGGTGCAGGGGGATTGGGTTGTGTGTTTGTTTGTGGGGAGGAAGATATGTGTATGTGTATGTGTTTGTGTATGTGTGTGGTGTGTGTGTGTGTGTGTGTGTGTGTGTGTGTGTGTGTGTGTGTGTGTGTAGTATAGAAGTCGCGATTTTGAATTTTGCGCTTCTGGGTGTTCGATGTTTTAGCCTTTCCACTTTATGGGCTCGAGATTCTGAAATTCGATATTTCAGGATTTTGAGCTTATAAAGTGAATCCATATATATATATATATATATATATATATATATATAAATAAAATTTGGAAGTGCATCATCAGTCTGGGAATGGTACCAAGCTAAATGATTTGACTGTTATGGGGGCCACAACTTTTACCCATTGATATAGCAGGCATTAGCTAAATTATCCTTCATTGTTTGGTTTAATTAAAATGAAAACCCTGCTGCATAATATCCGATGATTTGCAGATTACTGAATTCAATCATTTCCAAGTTGCCTTGTTCTTCATGGTCTTTCATCTTTGCCTAATTTATTTCATAACTGTGCTTACTATGTTTTAATGTTTTTCCTTCTAATATCTGAAGGTATCCAGAGTTTTGCAATTTACACTGTTAAGAATATTTTTCTCTGAATTACACAACTCCTGGCAGGCTACACCATCTTAATTTTAGCTCATCTTTTCATACAAATTTGAAAATAGGATGACGTTTCTCACTTAAGTATCTAACAATCAGTACTCTAATTGCATCTCTGTAAAATGGAATTCCATTCCCAATTAGACAAATTAACTTCATAAACTATTTAAATTAAATATCTAGCAAACACAAGCCTGGCTAAACAATTTATCCAAATGACCAGATTATCATACCTAGTTATTATTCAGTCATCACTTGGAATAGTTAATAAAATAACTTTGTTATAACTGAAACCACTTTTATAAATCCTTATTCCTGACTTTCACTTGTACTCCCTTGCCTAATTTCTTACTTTATGACTATTTCCCTCATCTCATCACCTCTCTTCCTTTTCTCTTCATGCATTACTTTCATGGTTATCTCTCTTCCTCTAACCTCATATCTTTCTTCTTTCACTTCAGAATAATTCCCTTATTAATTTATTTTCATATACTATAGCAATATTGCTCTACCTTAAGTTTATTGAATTTCCTCTACATTGTTTTCACTTTCTACTGAATTCTACCTTTTGTTTCATTTTGAGACATTATATATCAGGACTTTACCATACCATAACACTGCTTTTATGCTTACTTAAATATTATATTACTCTTATTTGTTTAATATAGTGCTATTATTATTGTAATGCCCCTAAAATATTTTTTGTAACTACTGCATCTATTTGATACTATGTTTTATACTGGAGATTTTCTCCCTGGACCTCCCTCTGAAAAGGGGCTTTGCTGCCTAGTCAGAATATACAGGTAAACAAATGCAAATTAAATCAACAAATAATAAAACCATAAAAGTGCTAAATTATGTTAAGATGTCATTGTCAGTATAGAACAAATTCAGTTTTATTGATGACAATTCAGTACTTGCATTCAGTGCAGAGAGGAGGAAATAAAGGAATGAAATGGGAACTGTGGTCACTTTGTCTGCAATTCCTGTGATAACACAGTCCTGGGTGGACCACTGTAAAAAACAAATAGAGTTTTGTTAATTGTTAATGATATTAAAAATGAGGACAGAAAGATAGCTACACTCCTTTGTGCTTGCAAGATGGAAACCTACAGTTTAATGAGTATCCCCAGCATTTTTAGCAAGCCAAGATGTGAAAAAAAAACATTCAAATGGTGATCTTGTTATAGAATCATTTGTCTGTTTTTGACATAATAATATAGACAGATACAGATATCTGCTATGAGCTGCTGAGCATAACAAGCCAGTTTCAGGCTACACTGCTAAGTTAAGAAAATTACCTCAAGACAAATTATGCAACGATAATGCTACAGAAGATGGGAGATATAATTAATATGACTAATAAATGAGGAATATATAAACAGCAGGTTATTATCAAAAAGTAACCTGCCATTTAAAACCGCACTGTTACTTTGGCATGCAAGCAGCAAATTAAAATGTAGAAGGCTTGTAAGTGAAACAGAAAGCACTAACATATAACCAGTTCTGCTGCATAATATGAGGAAAGGTTTGGGTAGGTAGCACAAAGCTTCTCAAAGTAAGCTTAAGATAAAAATGTTATACTTTTTGGAGAACGGTTTACGTATTGAAAATAGCTAGACAAAAAGAAATAGATAAATTCTGTCTAAAAGGGTACAAAAGAAACATACCAGTATACTTCTCAACCACTTTATATTTGGTAGACCATTCCAGTTTTAGCCTCAGTGTTCAGTATACGTCAATAAAACTCAAGAGACTTTTCAGAAGGTTTTCCGGCAT